>NW_026267328.1:230912-235403 GCF_000697945.3 Frankliniella occidentalis | reverse complement strand
GAGGAGGGGGCGGGAGGTGGTGAATCTGCACAAACCTTCGCAGCAGTGATGATCACCATGAGCCCGACGACACGACGACGCCCCCGTTGGCTTTTTATTTTATTTTCGCGAGTTGAGAGCGAGCGGGTAATTTGCACGGGCGGCTGTAAAAGTGTTGGCACGGAGGGTGGGTGGCGCGGCGCGCTGGTTGTCTGCTAAATGCTAACTCGCGAATAAAACCGTACTGACCGCTGCGGTGGCGGCGGCCGGCGGACGCCCGGCGGGCGGCGGGCCGTTCGTTTTGCCCGCTGCTCCTGCTTTTCGCCATCTCCCGTGCACGCGCGGCGCACGCCCGCGAAATGATATGACCCATATTTTCTATTTCCAACCGACACGCGGCGCAACACATGCCGACCAGCCTTCCATCTCGACAGGCACGTCATATACCGGGCTCAGCAAAGGGCCACACGAAGCCACGCGCACTCTCTCACACAGACGCACACGCACACACACACACACACACACACACACTCACGACAGCAGCCCACAATCGAATACCATACGCCTGAAAGCCATTCCACGACCGGCCTTGAAGAGGTATTGGAACACACTGACGCACTGCCCCAGAAAAACTTCCTTGATGTAGGTCAGTTAGGTTAGCAAGACCCAAATCGAAACATCGATTTTTGTTTTTATTTTTCTACTCACAACTATCAGAATTAGTCAAAATGTTCGATGATTGATTCTGAATTAACTTTACAAAGTTTCCAATTATTTCTGATCATAATATTGTTTCTTTTTAATGTTTTCATGATTAATAATGGCAAATTCACCATAGTCACAGAGATGTGAGCGGAAAAAGAGATTAGGATTGGCTTAGCTTCATCAAGAGATAACTTCCTCTGGCATTCCTCCACGACGCCGCAGTACAGTATACCCGTCTGGTACCTGCTCCGCCGCAGGACTCGCTCGGGTCGGGACTCGTGGTGGGTACTCTCTCCCTCTCTCTCGGCTCTCTCCCTCTCTCTCCCTTACTCTGCCGTTTGTGCATAGTTGTGGTTTCCAAAAATATCCCTGCCAAGCCTGTGGCCCACCCCAGCTAGACACGGCTAGATATACCAGCGGGACCTTCTGGCGAAGGAGTTCTGTAAACACGGGGTGGAGTTGTCCTACCAGGGAGGGGCGCAATGTTTGGACCAAATAACCAGAGGGGGCAAGGCCTTGTCCAAGGCCAAAATTCTTCCACGTTCTGCCAAAATAATTTCTCAATGTTGTCGAAAAGCACGCCAGAGCACGCGATAGAGTGCCACCCTCACTCCTAAAGTGTGTGTCGAAGACAACTTCCATGATCTTATTCGTCAAATTCGTCGATTATGTTTTGCGAAGCGGCCGCTGCGCGATTTGCGCGCGACAGACTGGCAACGAGTCGCTTCCGCCGCGGCGGCGTGCCTCTGCCGTGGCTCTTGCTCCCCCTGGACCTTGACCCCTGGACCCCCCGCCTGCTGGACGAGGCAGTACGGCCACTAACCGCGCAGCTCACTGCTGTCGAGAAGTTTCGCAGACAATGGACGAAAAATAATAGTTTATCATATGATGCTAATCTAATGTATTATTTAATAATTGTATGGCATACTTTTGCCTTCTTCTTCAGCGGCACGAAAACAGTGTTTTGGGGGAGCGTGGTTTTGCATTCGGCGTGGGACCGACCAATAAACAGAAGTGGCCTAAAAGCAGCCACTTCATTCATGGATGTAACGGGGAGTTCGTGCCGTTTGGGCGTCCCACCCGCTCACTCTGTATGTGAGGCATGATACACGGCGTACACATACCGCCCATCAAATCATACGTGAGAGAGAGAGAGAGCGACAGAGAGAGGGGACCTTCTCTCTCGCCGCTCACGGATGACATCACCTCTCTCCGCGGCGCCGTGGACAGAAGCGTACAGTAGGCCGCGGCGGCGGCTCGCTTTGGGTCGGACATGTTTTTTCCCCCTGCCCGACGACGACACGGTTCGTCTCCTCCTCTCCCCCTGTCTCCTCTGGGTCGTCTTATGCGCAGGAGGGAGTTCTGAGTCCACCTATGGACTCAGTAAAAAGAGAAAAAGAGTTCTCTTGAAAAATGACAGTTGTTGTTTTACTTGACCCAGAGATTTCGTCACTGTGTGGCCGCACCTGTCATTGATACACTGACGGGTGGTATAAGTCTTGTCGCTGTCAATAACATTTTATTTCTGGCCTAGCCACTCTACGCGAAGACTAAACATACCGTGTCGTTGGAGGTTTAGTTCCGCATTGAGTGGAGCTAAACACCTCACATATCATACCGCGACCACGTGGTTTGCCGGTGCCGGTTCCCTGGTCGGGCTCGGCCCCGAACATGGTCGGGCGGTCGCCGGTGACCCGAGACCCGAGGGGGAAGAAGTAGTGGCCCTCCTGTGAGAGAGATGGGAGCGGTGGTGGGGGATAAAACGCGAGGCTCGTCGCCACGGTGATGTAAGCACGAGCGCGGCCGGCTCGGCTCGGCTCCGCGGCGCCGCAGCTGAGGGCCCGGCTGCCCTCGATCTCTGGCGCGGCGTGGCGCTGCGTGGCGCGGCACACCGCGGCGGCTTCGCGCTTCAGCCGGCCGGCACACCGGCTCCCCCTTCGGCTCGGCTCGGCACGGCTCGGCTCGACTCGGCTTCGGGTCCGACTCGGCTCGTACCGGCACGGTCGTGCGCGCCGCCGCTCGGGCCGGGGCCGGGTCGGCACGACAGTCAGTCCGAGTCAGGCCTAAGGCTTCGCTGCGCGCCGCCCGTCCGTCCCGCCTCGCGCCGCCACCGCCGCAGCCGCCCGCGCCGCCCGGCCGCGAGCGCGTGTGTGTGTAGTCGTCGTCTCAGTGCCGAAATCGCCGTGAAATTGCGGCCAAAATTGTCGCGCGAGTTTTCGAAAGTTTGTCCGCGTTCGCGCGCGCCCGCTCGTGGTGTGTGTCATCAGGCAGAGTGCAGCGACCCTTGGGATTACTCCACCCCTGAAGCGGGTCATCGTGCCGAGGCGACCAGCTGAACGTCAGCTGGCCGCGCAGCTGTCAGCCGCCGTCAGCGCCACCGGAGAAGGTGCGGCCCTTTAAAGTCAGCTGCTTAACTGTCAGCTCGTCAGTATTTCTTCCTGATCCGTCAAACAACGAGCAAAATTTATACAGCGTTCGACTTACAATACGTCTGCCCATTTTATTTTTATTTTATTTTTTGGCTGGTTGTTTTTCAGCGTAGTCGTGCGTGCGCGTGGCTTGAACTGCTATCGCGCTCAAAACAAAAATATTCTATTCGTTTTTAGGCAGTAAGGTGTAGGCACATGCCGCGGCGGTTCGTTAAATTTATTCATACCTGGCGCCCCAAGTCGCTCAATACAGCTGGGTGATTTGCACCTGACTGAAGACGGCCGGGCGGCAAAGGTCCTCGTGGAAACCACAGAGGAGATAAGCATGACAGACAGCGTGTGCTTACGTGTATGTGTGTGTATGTGTGTGTGTGTGTGTGTGTGTGTGCGTGCGCTTAAGATGGTCGTTGCTCGCGACTCGGTGCTGCGTGGCGTGAGTGTGTGGGTGTGCAGGTATAAGGTTGGCCTAAATAGAGTACCCCTAGCAACGCCACGCCCCGCCACTTCCACGCCTCGCAGCCAACGGCCAAGTCCAGGCTGCAGGCGCTGCATCGGATGAGCCCCGGCCTGAGCTTGGATGGCCGACAGCTAACTGAAGCCTTAGGATGTCCAAGCCGGGCACCTTTCTCTCCCCCCCCCCCTTTTTTCTCTCTCTCTCCCTCTCTCTCTCTCTCTCACTGCCCGACTCTCCTCTCTCTTCCTCTCGCTCGGCCGCGTGCTCCTTTTTTACTTCTTTCATTTCTGTTCTGCTGTTGCCATGCTGCCTGCTTGAGCCCTTTCCTCTTCTTCCCGAGGGTGCGATGCTCTGGGCTCTCCGCCTCGGGCGTGGCGGGGCGTTGCGGGGCGTGGCGGGGTGTGGTGGGGCGTCCTTGGCTTGTGGAAGCAACGGGTCTGTGCAGTGTCCTGGCTGCCAGCTCCGTCTGGTCCGCCGCTTTTCCTGCCTGCCTGCCTGGCCGCCAGGCGCGCGGTGAGGCACAGGTACCCGCGGCCGGGTACCGAGTCCATGAGTACTCTGCTGCCAGTCCTCAGGTCTGCCACTCACGACAGGCAGATATTCTCTTGGGGATTCTTCTCTCAACTCCGCCGTCAACTCCCGGCGCTCCGTCTGCGGTACTTTTTTGCGGGGCTATTTTTGTTTTGCAAGTCCGAGAAAAATATGTGTGTGGTCTTAATTAAGACTGTGAGTTTCGAGTGGTGGTGTGTGCCTTCTGTTCACTCGTCTCTGGCATTTGGATTAGCGCGTGAGTCATCCGTCCTTCCAGCTGGCGCTAGAAGGGGGCGGGGCGAGGTGGGCGTGGTTGGCGGCAGTATTGATGGGTAGGCTGTTTGTGCGTCGCCAGAACACACATGATGTTTGTAAATCCAAGCATCGCGCTTT
>NW_026267328.1:228107-230862 GCF_000697945.3 Frankliniella occidentalis | reverse complement strand
CCCCCCCAGCCACATGCACGTCGCGTGCAGACATTCGAACTGTGCAGTCCGGCTGTCCGGACGCCTCTGCCCTATGTCGGTCTGTCTGTCTGTGGGCGTTCTAGCCCTGTGTATCGTGCTCTTTAACCAAAAGTTAATTTTGCGGAAGACTTATACTCCTGCTGCTGAAAGTGTCACAAGTATACGTGTTTGTGGATGGAAGGGGTAGGGGGGGGGGGGCGCCAAGGTCAGTGCGGTGTGCGCCGCTGCGGTGCGCCACGAGTGGGCCCCGCTCCACAGTGCGACGTGACATGTGACTTGTGCTGGGTGCATCCAAGCGTGTGCTCTTGTTGTTCTTGTTTGTTCACACTGACCAGCCGAAATGCTCTTAGACAGTCATTTTGAAGTTACGAAACAGCAAAGTTTAGCCTATGCATGCTCTGGTAGCGCCTGCCAGGTAGGCAACATCTTGCATGCAGTGCGTCCGTGTAGTGCGGGGTGGCCTACCCCGAGTCTCGCAGGCGCCCAACTCCCGCGATTTGGCCAATGAATCTTCCCATATCAGTGGATTTCACTTTGGGCATAACGTAGATATTTATTGCCAAGCCGTCAAAGCACGAATCCCAGATTTCCGCGGAGCCATGCAAGTTAGAATACCCTGGGAATAGTAACAACTGCTGGCTAGTTTTATTTTCCAAAAATGTTGGTGGGGTGACGCCTGACGACGCCGGTGCTGGCGGTGAGCGCTTTCACACGGTCCACCCAGTCATTGGCGGCCTGTCGCGAGTTGGCTGAGCGCGACTGACAAAACCGTGTTGCACGACGGGCGGGGCGTAGCGGCGCAGACCGCTACTGTACCGACAGACAACAGACACTGTCTGTGGGCGTAGAAGGTGGGAGGGGAGGTAACGAGCAAAAGGCAGGGAGGGCTCAAATCAAGAGCATACTGTGACTAGTTTGAAAAATTGAAATGGGCAAAAGTGGAACTACTGTTCGTAACGATGAGGATATGATTGCTCCGGGCGCACCTCGCCAGAAGTCCTGCTCGCGATGACGCCGCGGCGGTCGGGCCGTTATCACGGCCATGCCATCGCCGGAGGGGCGCTCCGCTACTGATACCGGACGGGGTGCGGAGCGCAGCCTGTTACGCCGGAAACCCACCTCGCCGTGCCGAGCGGCTATCAGCGCCCCGGGCTCATCGAAGCCCCTGCCCTGCCCCGCCCCGGCCCGCCACGCCACACCCCCACGCCACAGCAGCAGTTTGTAATGTTTGCGCGGAACGATCCCCCGGTGTGTTGTGTTCACGCGATAGAAAAGGGGGGTTCCGTTGTTCACGGCTCGCGGCACTCTGATAGCCCCGGCGCGGCGTGTGAAAGAAAGAACTTTTTGGGCAATGAGGAATTTTTCTTTTTGTGTCTCTAAACTTTTGTGTTTTGGGTGTTTTGAGCCGCTTGCTATACGACGCGCGCGTGTGCTCCGATGATGTACGGAAGCGCTGGAAACTAAATTTGACTAATTGATGACATCCGTCGATGGCCCGGCCGGCGCCCGCCCCGCCCCGCTGGATGGGTTCATGCTGATGTAATAACGCTCTCGAGCGGACTAATGATGCACGAGGCCCTGCCTGTTGAGCGGGCGGGGCGGGGCGGGGCGGGGCGTGTCTCGTTGGCGCCCGGGATGAGGTGACTACCACGTGCAAGGGCGGGGCGGGACAGCCCGAAGGGGCCGAGGTACCGTGTTGTTAATGCATCGCTGGCGGAGCACCCACCGAAGAACAACGGTCCCGGTCCAGTCACGTGCGCAGATATAATTTTAGTTTCGGGCTACTGACGGAAAATAATCCAAATAAGGCCCGTAGTATACAGCGGTCCCTAAAAGAAGGTGAAAAGAGCAGCTCGGTTGCGGTATTCGATTGGGCGTGAACATTCGGCGAGGTGTGTAAAGGCGAGGGGGTAATCACTTGCGAAATAGTTCGTACACCTTCCCCCGAAATAATGCGAAATAAGGCGAAATAAAGGCGAAATAGAGGCGAAATAGAGCGAAATGAACACGAAATAAACGCGAAATAGTCGGTGAAATAGTCCCGAAATACCCCTGAAATACTCCGAAATGGCGCGAAATAGCCTGAAATAATCCGAAATAGGCGGGAAATAGCCGAAATGGCAGGAGAAATAACCGAAATGGTAGGAGAAATACCACGAAATAGTCCGTACGCTACGAACCCTAGTGATTTCCCCCTCGGTAAAGGTTGTTGGGGGAGGGCGGTGTCTCGTCAGGACTGGCCGCCCCCTAGTGCGCTCGGGGGCGTGCTCCGGGGGACGGGTGACAGGACGAAAGACGGATGAGAGCGGCCGACGCTGCCTTTGTCCTACCCCGGCTGGACTGGAGGACAGACACACACTTTTGTGTGAGCCAGGCCCGCGCCATTCCGAGCGCAGTTCGATGCGACATCTATTTTTTTTTTTTCGCGTTCTTTTATATTTGCGGGTGTCAATTCTTCTTCTCCCTGCTCCCCAGGCTGTGGCTGCCCTCTTTTTTGTGTGTGGCTTGTAATCAACTCGCTGGCTCTGCGGCGCTCACCGCCAACTCACCACTTGATGAGACGGAGCAGCAGCTCCTCCTTCACTCACACACACGCTCTTTGCCTTTGGACGGAGATGACGGAAGTTTCTTTCGGGTGGGCCATACCGTCGTCTGCCTCTGTCGGGCTCTCACAGCAGAAGTGAGAGCGAGTGAGGAGAGAGAAAGAGAGTGAGGTAGAGAGAAAGAGAGTGAG
>NW_026267328.1:201743-227853 GCF_000697945.3 Frankliniella occidentalis | reverse complement strand
CTTCACGACCGGGTGCAGGTGTATGGTGACAGTGGCCGCTCGCCCGAGGCCTCCGGCCCCGGCCCCGCCCTAGGGGCTCACCCCCTTCCCCCCGCCCTCCCTTCCCTTCCGAAGAGGCCCTCCTCCGCCCCGGCGCCATGCCCTCGACGCCCAACAGCCATGGCGGCGTCCTGTACTACGTCGTCGCCGTGCCGAGGGAGAGCAAGCCGGAGGAGGCGAAGAACGGCCCGCTGTCGGGCTCCACCACGCCGGGCACGCCCGCCGCGCCCAGGTCAGTGCGGAGCGGAGCAGGGCGGAGCGCCGGGAGGGTAGGCAACCGGCGGCGGGTGGCGCGCGCGCCTGTGCGGCAGCAGGCCTACCCGCCCAGGGGCTCCCTGGCACCATGCTGGCACGCTCCCTCTCAACGAACACAGTGGACATGCAGACGGACCGACCTTGCCGAAAGTGCAGGTGGAGAGTGCGGAGTCTCGTCTCCGCGGGGAAAAACATGAAATACACAACTGTGAAATATTTGAAGGGATAATTTTACAGTATCCATGTTGCAGCTCCTTTTATACTTTATTTCAAATAAAATGATTTAACACTAAAGTCACTGGCAAAGTAATTGAAATTGAAATAGTCGATTCTTGGTCTTTTCTTTCTGTTTTATAGTTTTTTGTTGCTGTAACGTGTAAGAGGGGTTTAATCCTTTTCCGGGGGCGTCTCCTCCCGCTGGTCGTGTCTGACATTTGCGCCGAGAAGCCGCGCGTCAAAGAGCGTTAAATGTCACGTCAAGTGAGAAGTGGAACGGTGGAAACGGAGGGGGGGGGGTGCGGGGCTGGGCTTGTGCGCTCATCAGAATAAAATACCGAGCCTTATCTTTTCTTTTTTTGTGAACTCCTACTTACTTTGCTTCGTGAGATGTTATACTGACTGTGTGTATATCTCCACTTGTTGCAGCACCGACAGCGGCTGGGACAACCCGTTCCGGCCGGACGGCGATCTGAGCCGGGAGGCGGACGAGATCGTGGAGCTCATCAAGGGCGGCAAGCCCATCACCCCCACGCCGCTGGGGCCCGCGCCGCCGGGCAGCCCCGCGCGCGAGGCGGCCCTGCAGGCCCAGCACTCGGTGAGGCCCTGGCGCCGGCCGCACCGGCAGACCGCATGCTGAACATGCACACGAGCAAACAGCAAAAGGGCAAAAGAATACAAAACAAAAAACAATAACACTCAAGTTTTACAAATTTATTGAAGTTTTTCGTTATTTACTCTTTTGGAGAAATGCGTATAGTTGGCAGCTTCTTGCACGTGAGTTATTGTTTTTCTTTGGTCTTTTGCTGCTGCTGCTGTCTTTAAGATTTGGTAGAGGGCTAATGCTAGGCGCCCACCTTGTGGCCACTGGCGGTTTTCTTTGTGGCGAAGTGCGAGTAAGCCCGCGCATTGGCCCTCGTGCAAGACACCCTGATAGGAACGCAAGAAATAGGATCGGTGTCTGAGCACGTCTTGTTTCGTTTGAAAGCACTCTTAGTTCGGGATGGTTGCATGGTATCGCATGCCGGTGACGGTCATGTGATCAACGATGAGTTTCTTGCGTTGCCTTGGGAATCTTTTCTTTTCTTAGTTTTACGTGGTGGTAGTTGTATTTTTAATGGTAAACGTGATTGTAAGAAAGTCAAAGAGTGAGATCGTTCTTGCTGTTTGATTCTTGTATTGTTTGCTGGTTTCGGTTTCTCATTCTTGAAAGCACTTTGCAATTTTGTCTGTTACGTTTGGTGTAGAATGGTAATTGTTACTCGACTTCATTGGTTCACCCCACTGAAGGTCTTGACTTGTTCACTTATTGATTAATTCGTAGAATAGCTTCCACTTAAAAATATTACTTATTCCTAATTTGAGAAGAGGCAAATGTTAATGGTAACATTAAAATAATCAATATTACTTTTCACTCAACCTCCACCCGGCAAGGTTGGTAGTGATAATTCAATGTCGAAATGATGACGTTTTGTCGTCGATTTTAACTTCCCCTCATAATTTCGATTGTGTTCTGGTTATTTCGCACCGGGTGTCTGAGATCCCAGTGAGAAAAATAAGTCAATACGTCCCTATTTGGAAGGAACATATTTTGACTTAAAAGATCAAAATGACACCAATTTGATGGCATTTTGTGTAAGGCATCCTCCTTTTATGGATACATATAACGTTAATTAATATTCATCCCCTATTCAAGGTGCCCCTATTCAAGCATTTTGCATTAAGATTATGATTAGAGCGTTCACTGTAGATGAAGTTTTCGCAGTCTTTGTGTAACTTGCCTCGCATTTGAGGAAGCACTTCATCTAATTATTACATGTATTCTACTGGGAACTGTTTCCTTAAATCTCTAAACACGCGAGACTACACGTGCGAGATTTATTGGATGTTTAGTTCTGAAGGTTTAGTAAGGATAATTATTTCATTACTGCCTCCAGTCTAAATGGCGGTTGTAGGTTGTTTCATTACTTTATTATGCATTATGCTGCTTTATATTCTTAAGTACTGTATTGTTGACGTAGAGGTGGTTCTCTTGTATTGGTAAACTATGTTGTTTAAAGTGGCTTTAGTTTGACTTTTATTTATAATTGGCTTAGTGTGTTCTAGACTTTGCATGGCTCCTGTAATTTCGCGCTCAATATCCCTTTGGCCCGAATCTAAATAGGTACTCGTAAACAAGAAATACCTATGCCGATGTATTCCTTGACCATCAACGATGGAGTGCAAAATCTCCGCTATTCCTTCCTATGTGACTTTTGCAGAATAAAGCATAGGTCTTGTTGTAAGTGTCTCCTTTATATTTTACTCTTCTGTTCTTCAAGAGAGGGGGCGTGGGCGTGGGGCAATATCTTTTGCATTACTCTCGTGGCACTGCAATATTCATTCGAGCTGGGATTGCGCTTGCCCGCGCTGACGCCCCAGCGCAGCTACTCTGTATATAGCCTCTCTAACAAATGTGCGAAACCTGAATGCCCAAGTCTCTTCAGGTGGATGACGTCACTTGCTATGATGTGATTCGGCCCGCACTAACAGAACAGATAAAAGGCTGCAAGACGGTAGGCCCCTAACAGAGGTAAGACAGCCTTCTTCGGTAACCAATAGCAAGTAGCATAATAGCGCATTGCTGCAGATGACCAAAACCTTTTTGTGTACTTAATGAATAAAATCAAAAAATACCAAAATTACTAATGATTCAGCTCGCGTAAGAGCAACGTTTTCTGCTTTTAAGGGGTGCTGAACCTCAAAATTGCATTTTTTGGACCTTTTTGGTGAATTTTTTAGGAGAAAACGGTGAGGGATAGCAACATTTGGCTAGCAGCACCAAATACCTTCTAGTTAGGAGGCATTCTCTATTTTTTTCCATGAATGTACTAGTCAAGCTAGTTGAGATGGGTAGCGGTTATAACATTTGATGCAAAAGGTATAAATTTCTTGCGCGCATCATTTTATGGACACCTTGGCACCTACAGCCTCAGTACTTTGAGGGAAGGAAGGTACTATAGGTACCTAAAACTTGTCACAGGGGTTTCTTGATAAAAATATTTTGAACAAAGATATAGCAAAGATAAGAATTTTACTTAAAAAAATGAAGTTTTACAAGATTCAAAAATTCATAGATCAAAATCTAAAGTGAAAATGAACAAACCCCTGTGACAATCTTTGCATAATACCATAAAGAATAACTCCTATAAATTGTTTGATAATACGTCAAAGCACTTCTGAGAAATCATGCGCGCAAGACTGAAAAACAAAATATGGAGAAAAACGGCTTTAAAGTTTGGCAACATTTATTCGGCATAAAATCACTGTTCTGATTTAAAATAATCAACTAAAATCAACTAAAATGCACCAGGAGCATACATGACACCTTCCTCTGCTAACTGCTTTTCACTTGTGTCTTTATTCTTCTGTCTCTTCGCTTTTCTAGCCTCTTTGGTGGTCTCTAGAACTCTCTTCTGAGCTACTGTTTTTCTGAGGGTATCCTTTTCATTGCAGTAGGAGACACAAAACTGACCTGGTGTAATCCCCAACTTCTCAAACACTTTCAGGCGTCCCTTTTGTCCACTGTTGAACACTATAACTGCATCATGAACACCAATTTCCAGGGTTTTCCGGCCACAGAAAACAGTTTTAGGAACATTTTTCCAGATCAGGTTGTTGAGGCTTTCATTCGGATTTTGGGTATAGCCCCCTACACACTTCTGCAACAATTCTTCTTTGCTCAGGTCTTTGAACACTGGCTTGATAGCAGTAAGGACAGCACCTGGAAGAGCTGCTTTGTGCTTGAATTTAGGAAGGGTGCCTTTGCTTTTAGCTTTATTGTAGTTGCACCATGAGTTTTCCCCTTTGGGACAAAGGTGGTGTGTGGGTTTCTTATCAGTAGAGCTGTAACAAAATAAGTATATTACTAATCTTTCTTATAATTTAGGGTTAGAATAATTACAAGATATTTTTTTCTTACTTGTAATGATGCCATATGGCCCATATTTTGTTTTTCATAGTTTTAACATCACTACTTGATCTGATTGCCATTCCATAAAAGCTGGAGAGCTTGTCTATCCACTGATCAGTGAGGCGTCCCCTGCCACCAATAGATTTTCCATCAGCTAATTTCTTTCCAGAGTAACTCTTCTTCAAAGTCCTGAGACGGGTCCCCATGCGTTTCTGAACATGGCCGACACATTCAGCCTGCAAAAAGCAAGAGAAACAATTAGTTTTACCTACTTACTTTTGGTGTCTTAAATTTTAACATGCAGCATGCATACTTTTTCAGGAATTAATTCGTCACCATAAGGTTTAGCTTTTACTAGTGCAGGATAAGTTTTACTGTCTCCATCACCAATGTAAGTCTTAAATTTAACTCCTCCTCGTTGAAGCGAACGTTCAAAGATCCTTACCACGCCTATGGCTTCCATGGCACCACTTGATCCTGTGTGGTTGATAGTGCAGTTGGGTTTGTGGGACTCAAGCCAATCAGTATATTCAACCCCTTCCTTTGGTCCTTTATAATTTGTACAGCCACTGCAGACAGTTGTCAGCACTTCAACATCTAAAACCTTCCCTGTACGAGCACCAACCAGGGTTACAACACCATTCTTTGAACTGTAACCTTTGCGTTGCCATGTTCCATCACCACTACCTTTTATTTCATTAGACCCTTCAAGATTGCTTTCCTCTTCTATAGATTTCACCATATTCTCTTCTGCTTCTTCTTTCAGTACAGCATGCAATTCTTTCAAACTTTTATAATATGACTTAGCAGAAACAGGGGGAGGCAAGTCCATCAATCCACAGAATGTTTTGGTGCCAGTATTTTTAAAACCAAGTACATGCGATGCAAGAATAAGTCTTTTGTTCAGTTCCGATGTCCTGTCCTCACTATCTTTGATGACAGCACAATTTCGAAGCACTTTCAGAACACCACACTTTTCACAACATATTTCAAAAAGAGAGCTAAGCCCCACACGTTTTACTTCAGATATTTTGATAGGGTTGTTGCATTTGTTGCAGCACACAAATTCTGCTATCTGTCCAAACACTTTGTCTATGTCAATAATTCGGAAACCACTCCAGTCTTTTCTTGTAGGGTCAACAGAGGCATTCTCTTCTGTAAGCTTCTTGGAACTTGAACTAACTGGTACACTGCTAACCTTCACAGGTTCATTTACCTGAAACAAAAATAATGGGATTAGAAGGTGGGCACCATAACCATGTTGCTGCGAGGGTTAGGATTATTACTATCGTCCCACTTACTTGAGCCACTCTATTAGCGAGAAGATGTCTGTTTGGCGGTGGCTTCTTCGCTTTGGGCCTTTTCCCCGACCTTCTCTTGACTCCTGTCATTATCTTCGTCGTTAAAATATTTGTTCCATGAAATTATCTTCCACCAGAGTTCAACAATGAAGTTTAAAGGCGCGAAAAGCGAATGTGCCTGTGACGTCACAGTGCATTCGAGTCGGCTCGAATCGCTTGCAAGGCGCAGGCCGCGTTTCCCCCACTCCACCCCATCACGAGACCTTCTCTGATTGGCTCTGAGCTCTCCAATCACAGAAGGCGTCTACCGCGCGCGGAATTCAAACCACAGAAGGCTGGAAGCGATTCACACCGTCCAAAACGGCACTTTAGGCGACTTTTCGAAAAAAGTGAAAATTGTCATTATGCAGACCTTTACAAAATCGCTCACCAAATCCGCAATTTTGCGAATTTCTTCAAAAACGAAGTAGCCCCGAACTAAGGAAGGTCCAAAGGTCCAAAAAATGCAAAAAACCGAAAATCGATTTTTTTGAGGTTCAGCACCCCTTAACGCATGACTGCTGACGAACTCTATGCTGCTTTTTAGCCAGGATTGCTTCGGTTTTTTTCTTCTTCTCATCAAGCTTACTGGACTGGAATGCCTCATAATAGCTGCTCGCTTGGCTTTGTACTTTGAGAAGCACGTTGCATGATTATAGTATAGAAAACCTTTTACACAATTAAACATTTGTAGAAAGCAAACCTCTGCTGCCGTTGAATAAGATGGAAGACTGGAGACACATATGGCACAAGTTCAGCATCGGCGGCCGCTTTAACACAACCCCTTTTCCTCCGGCGCTTCAAATCACTGACCTCGTCTTATTCCTCTTCTTTTCCAGTCGCCCGTGACGAGCACGCCGCACAAGAACGGCGCCAACGGCAGCGCCAACAAGGACGCCGCCAAGCCCTCTTCGCCCGGCAACGTGGACGTGACCAGAGGGACGGTGTCGGGGGGCGAGTCCGCGCAGGTGGAGCACGTCACCCTCAAGAAGAAGCCCAAGTGCAAGTGCTGCATCGTCCAGTAGCCGAGCACGCCGAACCAGCCAGCCGCCGCCCCGCTTCGCCACCAAATCGAACCCTATTTTTGCTACGCGAATACGAGAAGTTTATTTGTGCTGTCGGTAGACGCGTGAGTGAGTGTGCGTGCGTGTGTGAGTGTGTGCGTGCGTGCGTGTGAAACGGTGGTGAGGCGCGGACCACTTTTGTTTTAAGACTGCGTCGTCGGCGGCCTCTTGAGAAGGGGCGAAAGGGCACAAACGCCGTCACGCCCGAAATGATAAAAAGTTAGGATAAAAGCCCCAAATGTTTCTTTTTTGTTTTTTACAAAAAACAAAAGAGAAAGAATGGGCCGGGTGATTTTGTGACGGCATATGTGACGAGGTGTGAGTGTGAGCGACGACGCGACGGCACGGCGACGGACCGGCCAGGACCGGCCAGGCCGCTTGTCAACGGAGGCCCCACCCTGTGATAACGTGATACACCCCTTTACTGCTTTGTTTTTAACTTATTTATTGTAATTATTATAATTATTATTTTCTTCATACGAGGCGTAGTTGTAATATAAAATACACGTTTTGTACGCAATAATAATTTGTTTTTGGTCAGTGCTTGCCGGACAGGCTTGTTGACTGTGATTGCCGACCCTACGGGAACCTCGCAAAGGGTTGCCCTCGAGCGTAGGGTAGCGTGGCGCCGAGGCGGGTATGTTAGGCGTGGCCGTTGACAGGGGGTTGAACGTGGGCCTTGTCGGCAAAGCGATTTGGAAAGAGAGAGTGCGAGAAAAAAATGTGAGCACATGTGTGTGTGTGTGTGCGTGTGAAAGAGAGACAGAGAGGAACAGCGGGTACGTGAAGTGTATTTACGGAATGAAGTTATTTTTACACAATATTCGACTTAAGTTTTAAAATTTTGACGAGTGCAGATGTTTTACGTTGTTCCGCGGCGTGTCTCTCAGTACGTGAGCTAGAGAAACAGAGAATGTGAGGTGAGTCTTTTTTTTACAAATGTGGGAGCCCCCTAAGCTAGACAATGTCTTTGTTAGACGCCGTTACCTCGTGTACTTCCTATTCTGCTGTAGACTGACTCATTTTTGTTTTTATCATTATGTACCAATCTCTTCATGCTAATCTTCCACCTTCGGAAATGCCTAAATGTCCGCCTTAGGCGATGTGAACCTCGATAGGGTGTAAATTTGATAGGTCTTGTCTTGTTTTGGTGTTTTGTCTTATCAAAACACCGCTTTGTTATATATGCCGATATTTTAGGACCAGTTTTCGAGACAAAGCCATACTTAATCTCTTAAATTTTTATACCTATCCCTACCCTCACGCAAAATTGCGTCTCAAAATCGAACACGCTTTTGCTTGGTTGTTTAACCTGCTTCATGTCGTTGCAGGAATGCCAAGTTCAATTGTCCACATGAGCCAAAACGTATTATAATACTGTTAAAATTTTCTTGTTTAAAAATGTCTTCATAAAATTCAAACTTGATAGCCTGGTTCTTGTTTGCCATAAGGAGTGAAACGGTACAATAGGTTGGCAGAAGCCTGCCTGCCTGCTTTTCCGCAGTTATAATTTAAGCAGTGTCAGTCGCTTTCTTTCAAACTGCTTCACATTTTAATCAAATGTTGTAATAGTTTTCTCCCATCTTTCTCTCCAAAAGGGTTAAACTTTTGAGCTGAAGCAAAACCAGGCATGTGTTAGTTCAACATTAAACGATTAGAAAAGCCCGCGTATCTAAGCATCGTGCCAGCAGGTCGTCATACCCTGTTCCGTGTAAATTATGCCTTGCGTTCACTGAGCGTTTTCCTGTACTTGTACAAGTAAGGCTTTGGCTGCAGAGTCCCGTGTACAGAATTCAATTTTCGTAGCGCAACCCACTGTCATGTGTTCTTATGACTTTCAGTATGTTGCAGTACAGCTTCCGCATTTTATTTTCTTTGGGGAATCTGCGTCCAGGAGCGCGTACTCTTGCTGGCATGTAGCTTAGAGAGAGATACAGAGAGTAAGGTGTGGATGAGGTGAACAGTGGAGAGTAAGAGAGAAAAGGGAGGGAGGGACACGTGTGACTAAAAAAGTGAAAGAATAGATTATTTATTTTTCATACTGCGTTGTATTGCTTACAATCGAGGGGAAAATGAATTCCAATCTCTTTATTAAATTACAACCCTAGTGCAAAAATGATATTATTACTATTACTGTATCAATAAATGATAAAACGAATCATTGTACAGCAGCATATTGTACTTTTAGGTCTCTTTGTCCACAATACAATGGTGCATTAATTTTTCAAGTGTAAATAGAAATGGTGTACTTGTACAGCAAACCAGCCTTTGTCTGTTTTTCCCGGCAAACCTTCTTCCCCTACATAACGTAACCATGAGATCACAACACAACTCGATCAGCCTTGCACACTGCTACAACACAAAGTTCAAGGTGTGCCGTACCCAAGCACCCCTGTAACAAGGCTGAAGGTGCTCTCGGGGTGTTCGGGTAAGTAATAGTAAGCAAAGGCGTGCAGTAGCGACAGGCAACGCGGCTTATGACTTGTTTTTATATTTGAGACAGACAGTTCCGTGCGACACCCACGTTTTGCAAACTAGCAAAACGGCTAACGAGGTATTTTAATTCACAGGATTAATGAACGTTGCTGTATTCCTAAGCTCGCACAGTTTTATTTGAAGCGTCATCATGCTCTTATAAAAAATAAATTAACTTTGAAATATACCTTGTGTTAAACAGCTTCTATTCAGACACCATCGGCTTCAGCCCTCGCAGGGTGTTCCTCGGCGTCGGAGAATTGCCCCACGACTTTAACCGTGCCGCTTGCCTTGTGACGGCGCAAAGCAGAGCTGAGATGAGACCCTACCCAATAGACTTTGCCGCACACCGCGCAGATGTAGAACATTTCAATCTTCTTGAGGACTTCTTGTGGAACCTTTTCAATCTGCAGAACGAGGAGAGATCAGACAACACACGCTCTACATCCAGTTGATCCCTGTCTCTAGCTAGAGATTAGACTTCTCAAGATTTCCGGAAAGATATAAAGTTGAATTTGCTGATTCGGGGTAATATTTGAGAAACGGTGAAAGTTAGAACTTTCTTTTTGTGATTTTTAAAAACTAGGACCGCAAGAAGTAGGAAAAAAGATCAACGAACCTGAAGTCATTTTGACCTCATTTTGACATCAAGTAAAGCTTGAAATAACGTCGAAATAACGTCAAATGTGACGTCGAAATGCTTCCCATGAAGTCAGGCGACATTCCTATGTGACTTATTTCTATTCCTTGGGGACCCCACATGAGCACGTGGACGTTACGTTCCCCGAGGCAATACGGGAAAAGGTTTGGGGCGCGCAACGTTTCGTTGCTCGTGCCTCTACGCACTCAGGACCGAGATCAGGGTTGGCCGTCGGCTCCACACAGCTGTAGAGCGGGCTGGTCTGCGGATCGTCAAGAAAGTACATCAGTTTTCTTCGAGATTCATTCGGTAAATGACGGGAGGTCAGCGCCTGCGAGACTCGGGGTAGGCCGCCCCGCAGTACACGCATGCACTGCAAGCAAGATGTTGCCTACCCACCAGGCGCTACAACAGCCTGTAGGAAGCTGTAGGGGCTGTGCTGTGGCTGTTCCGCAACGGCGCGAGTGACGGGGGTACTTTCTGGACGACCCCTTTCCCAGTGCACTCTAATTGCTTGAAAAATTGTAATCTCTAACTGAGTTGCTGGCGACTATAATATGAAGCGAGCAGCTACGCCACGCACCTGTATCTTTGCCCCGAGCAGCGTCCTGCCCTGAGCAATGCTGCTGGAGTTGTCGCTCAGCACCCAGCCCCTCTTCACCTCCGCGGGGGCGGGTGCAGCCTCCGCCGCTCCCTCCTCGGAGCCCGCGCTCTCCTCGGCGTCCATCCCGGCGAGCTCCATCAGCAGGCCCCGCCCGGCACGGTCAAACGCGTTGCTGTTGCATTCCTGCGTGAGACACAACGCCAGCCATGTTAGCATCTATATTCGAGTATGCGAATCTTTAGGAAAGTCGATACTGGACCATGTCTACACGGGATATGCCCCGGAAACGCAAGTGTGTGAATTACGCTTTCCGGTAAGTGAACGCCATTCATACACAAGTCACACTTCCATTCCCTGAAGTCTACAAATAGGCATTCACGTAGCTACAAGAGTGCGATATTCACATAATACTTGCATTTTCAGAGTGGGAATCATTCGGGGGCACCTCACACATGACGTCATACAAACGTCGCAGAGGTCTCTAGTCAGAATTTGGGTTTTAAAATTTGTATCATCTGCTTTCACGATACGTCCCACGTCATAGCTTTTTCCCTAACAGAGGGCAAACCGGGGCAAACAAACCTTGCAGCGCGAGAAGACATCCGACTCCTGCACGTTGATGCCAAAGTACTCCAGGACTTCTTTGAGCTGGTCGCGGGCAGCCGAGCACGCCACCTCGTAGACGTCCTCGGGGCCGAGTTCACTGCAGAACTGTGGAGTGGCAGAATAAAGGTGTAAGACCCCTTAAGCAAAACGGGCTGCCTTCGCCTACCAGAACAGGCAGGTTCTACTGTTCGTTTACTGTGAAAGAACTACGCGATAGGGAAGGGGGTGTAGCGACCGGTAGCGACTGCCAGCCTGATCTTTCTGAAATGTGCACTGAAAAATTTAAAGGCATTTAAAATTCGCAGCTTTGAAAATTTCAGCATGCACAAAGGTGATTTTTGTTACGTGACTACTGTATTAAATCCTCCATACACCCCCGCCAGCGCCAGCACAGATCAAGCGGTGTTGCTTGACAGAAAATTTTGATGAAGTTATAAAGATTGTACACTTATCTATTTTTGGTTATTAGAGGGGAGTAATTTTTGTACGGCATTTGGTATAAAGTCATAGTTGTAAAGTAAATTGTTTGCGAGGCCGTGGTAAACTACTACTTGCGTAACCTTTCCCCTGATGGTATGATCAAGAAGCCTGCAGCCAGCGAGCCAGACGAATTGTGGCGAGCAAGTGCTTGAGCTCGAAGCCACAAGTGGTATGCCACTCCTGCCAGCCGGATTCAAGGAAACAACATTTAACATTGCAAGCAAAGCTTGTCCATATTGTGGCCGCGTGGAACCCAACGACCTAACTTGTTAAACGTCCTACCTTTGTTTGTCCAATGATAGTTTTTTAAAAGACTTCTACCACGAATCTGGGTCAAGAAAAAAAGGGCACTTCACCCCTCCTACTAGAATGATGTGATCTGTGTACAGCTCCTAATGTGTGTGTACCCTTAGTAATCTAGCTCACCCAGTCCACGTTGCTGCCCTTAGAGAGGACGATCCTCCGCTGCTCTGCTATCTGCCTGAAGACAGCTTCCACCTCGGCGTTCGGATACGACTTCAAGCTCTTGTCCAGTATCATGCAGTCCACGCCGCACTTCCGCAGCTCCCGTCCGAGGCCACAGAGCATCACGTCGGCGAGGAACTTGAAGCTGGAAACCTGACCCACGTCCTCATCATGTGCCTCTTCCTTGTGATGCGGCAGCGAAAGGTTCCAATATGAGACACAGACAAAAGAACACGATAAAACACTAGATGTTCATGTTACTTGGAATTTTATTCTGTGTATGAAAAATACTATACACTTGTTTAAAACTATAAAAAATAACAAGCAATCCTAACTTTCAGTCATACCACACTGCTAAGCGATTTGTTATTGCTAGATGCTGGCACATTTATTTATTTTTTAAAAATCATCCTCAAGATTCAAATTTAAAAAAATAAAAATAAAAACCATTAAAATAAATTCCTTTTGAGTTTGTTTCAAAATCTCCCAATCAATACTGTTAACGCTTCTACTAAAACTATACTTCACACTTCATAGCACACATACAAATTCGACAATGTGTGGACAGTATTGGTATTGAATTCATTGCTGATCAAAGTAAAAACTCTATACATAATGTATTACTGGCATGAGGAATTCCAGATCAAATTCATTTACAGAAAACAAATCACATGCAAGATGGTGATAGAATATGTAAGACCCTGCTCCTTAAGATTGTAACATTGTACAATTATTTCATTTTAAATATACAAACTAACTTAATGACTTTGTAAAATAATGTTACTAGATGAAATGAGATAAACTCCTGCTATGTCATTAACTCTAGGAAGCAGATTTGTTTAACATTAGTGGTAAAATTACAAAAAAGTTAACAAAGTAAAAAGTAAACCTTTGATCAATTAAATTTGGAACAGGATTCCAATTGCAACAAACTGCTCATTAAAAGTAATATTTAAAATTACAATTCAACACAATCAAGAAAGTATACCATTGGCACTCATCAAAATTTCAAATCAATTACCTCTCACAGTACAGCTCTAGATAAATCAGCAAGCTTCACAGTGACAATGAGATCACAAATATTTGCATGAAATCACCATAAATTTGAACATTTCATTGTTGGCCAAGTTATAATCAATGCGTACTTAGCCTATCACAGAACATGAAGAAGAACAGGATTGACTAAAATATATATCAAAATGATATCAGACTTTGAAAAATTAGAAATAGATTGTACTACAGTTTTGTTTAAGAAAGTGAGTTAATGTCATTTGTCATAAAAATTATTCCCTTACTCTTTACTCTGTTAATGCACCTCATGCATTTGAAAATGTTTTTACGCCTGGTATTTTATGAGGGCTTGATTTATTGATATAGATCATTCATATATCACTGGCATCTCAAAAAATGTAAATCATTGGGTATTAAAATTTGTTGTTCTCAGAAACTCAAGTTTAGATCCCATCATTATATATGTTAAATAAATCTAATTAGAGGTAAAATCAAAACATTCTACAGATGTTTAGCAAAGACCAGCTGCTCATACAGACTTCAATTCATCACAAAGTATAATGTAGCTACCATATCCCTGTTTCCAAATCATTTACATCATCATTTCATAAGCCAATTTGCAGAATAAAAAATGAATAAAGTTAATGTAACTGTTTGTAGTTAGAATATTAACAACAACCATCTTTCTGATTTTCTAATAAAAGCCCTTGATTAAAGTCATAGCAGATCTTAAAACATCTTAAAATAAAACTTAGTAATAATAACCCCTCACCTGGCCGTGACTGGGCCCTTGGCCAGGGTTTGATGAGCCACCTCTTGGGTACCTGCCTCTTCCTCTTCCCCTACCCCGTCCCCTTCGATGGCCAGAGGGACCACCAACACTCTTCTTTGGAGAGCGGAAGCCCAAGATTAGTTCATCAACTATTTCCAAAAAAGGAAGGCCTTGAGCCTCAGCATATTTCTGCATATCCCTATGCAATTCTAGTAGACAGAATGCATCCAGAGCTGTTAAATTAAAACAGAGCAAAATGTTGGTCAGGTTTTCTAAAAGCTTTGATTATTTGATGACACAAAGTACAAGTGTACATAATTATCACCTGCATAACGTATTTGTCCCTGTCTTAGAGGACGCTGCTCCCAGTTTGAAAATTGATCAGACTTATTCAATGCTTGTCCAAAACATAGGTTAACAAGTCTGGACAGACTTTCACCACCTGCATTCGCATCCCTACCTGTACAGGAAATAAATGAAAAGCACTTTATAACATCTGACAAGGATAAGTAAAAAATTGTTGTGATAACAGTAGTTTGGAAGTTGGTCGCACCGGAGAAAGGAAATGTCATTCCTTTATTTTGAAGGCGTCGCCACACTTGTGAGAGATCCAAATAACCTGAACCATTTAATTTCATATTTGCAAGTGGAGCAATTGCAGCCTTGATCATTACCATGTCTCCTCCAAGACCAAAACCTATCAGGAAAAAAAAATTGGGGTAGTCAAATAAAATTTAAATTTAGCTAAGCAGATAATTTTATGATCAGACCAAATCTTACCAAGTTTCAATACTTCAGGGTTTTCAAAAAATAGACGGGATGACTCATGCCAAGCATCTTCAGGTATCCCTGCCATACCAATAACATCTAGAATAAATATGCGGTCCCATGTTGCAATTTGAATGAGAGCCAATTCATTTTGCTTTCCACCAAAAGCCGGTTTCCATTCTGAATCAATGCCAACAACTTTGCAATCATGACTGTTAATGTACATCATACATTCTCTTAGTAATTCCTCAGAATCAACCATCTGTATAGCTGAATCTGGCAGCAACAAACTATGAAATGAATCACTAGAATTATTCTCGCTATGTTGTGCATTTACGTCCTGAGGTCGTGGAAACTCAGGCCTGGAAATTACAAAAAAATTATTGCAATTTAATTATAAAATGATAGTAGATAAAGATCATGTAAGTAGAAGAGAACAAGTCCATACTTTGCATTAGGGTTTTCTTTAACATAATCCACAAGGTACTGTGGCCAATCGTGATGAGACACAGAAAATTCATTAGCCCAATAAAAAGCCTCCCCTGGCTCATTATAGGCTGATAGAGATAATACTAGTTCTAATTGAAGAGATTTATTATCTTTCACTGCATCATATATCATTTCTTTCCACGAATCTAAGCCTGAAAAAAATAAAGGAGTTACATAAGATAATTGCATGTGAGAAATTGTAAAACATTATTATAGAAGTAGATACAACCCAGTCTCCAGTAAATAAACTTACTCAAAGTTCTTTCACTAAATCTTTTATGAAACAGGAAATTCAATGTACCAGCACTACGCTTTTGATTCAAGTTTGGTGTCAAATCATACGATAAATTGTATGTCTTGACTAGCTTGGCAATTAATTTTCCCAAAGGCTTATGATGCATAAATCTATCCAACTTGACATCTGGTACTTCTAATTGCCTGCAAACAGATAGACACATAAACTTAGGAAGAGAAGGTCTGCGTTTGCTGAAGAGAAATCGCGGAGGTATAAAAAAACATACCGGACAAGATGATCAACATTTTGACGAAGATTTCTGTCAGCTAATAGCTCATCTAAACGGTGCACAAGATCTTCTTGCATCGCCGGCTCCTTCATCAGTGCCTCCTCAGCTACTGACAACTTATCTTGTAGTATAAGTGGCAGGACAAAATAATCAATTGGAAACTCCCTTACAAGACCGAGAGCTACTGAACACTGACATGCCTGCAACAGGGAGAAGAATCAAATGTGTAGCAAACAAAGAGTGGAAGAGAGACGAGTTGAAATACCATGACAAACCAACCCACCTCCTTATATTTTTTAGCCAGGACAAAATCTTTAATGTTGCCCACAAATAACATTTTGTCTGCTGGCATTTTCAACACATCAATAATTAGCTTTGTTAATGCATAATTCTTTTGCATCGTTATGAGGCAAAAGGCATCATATTTGAGCTGGGGAGTTAATTTGTGACATATTTCCCTTTCATGGGCTCTAGCCCAACCACAGAACTCTTCAATCACTGCAATCAAAATATTAAACACATAGACAAAAGTGAAGTTTATATATACATGATATAAGGGACTAGAACAATTTTTTGAACTCACCAAACGATGCAAGCGTATTGGTTCTGTTATGTAACAGATCTTCACAATCAGCAATAATTTGCAAAGCTGATGCATATGGGTTGTCACATGTTTCCAAGAATGTCAGTAACTGTTGTCTAACATGCTCACTTTTCTTAACTGAAATTAAACGAGCACAAACATTATGTGTGATATGTCTAAATTGAAGGCGCAAAACCAGTTCCTGACCAAAATACTTACGCAAAGAGTACTTTTTCTTTAGAGTGGGCAGAATATCTGGGGGAATATTAGTAAAATATAAAGTTGTTGTCATTCTCTCAGGAAGTCCTGCTGCATAGTTCCTTCCTTGAGGAGGTCTTTGGTAGCCATTGCTTCGGCTAGGGTTTGACATATCTGTAACTGAAATGAAGGGCAAACATTAGAAACAACACAACTGCAAGAAAACAATGACTACAAGCTACTAGAGATAGAAAACCACAGAAATCAGTCACGAGATGATACCAGAGTTAGAAATTGATGGAAATTGTACGCGATTGTACAAAAGCAAATCGGATAGATCGCAAACGAGTTATAAAAGTAATAAATTAAAGCAACAACAATGAAACGTAACCTATTTCGATGCGACAAACACGCAAACGTAACCCGACGTAAGTCGACGTAAGCCGCAATGAGAAATAAATATCTGCCGGCGCAGAACGGAAGGGTGTAAGGTACCACTCGTTACCGCTGATATGCTGTTTGCAAAGAGAGTGATTGTTTACGCTGTGAGTAGCAAAAACCACACCAAAGAGTTTAAAGTTCCACAGGTGACTGAGTTGCGGCCATTTTTTTCATCAGCCACGAAACAGACCTAACCTATCAAACATAACCTGTTTTCGTTGAATTGTGTTAAACGCGTCACATAAGTATAAATTTGAAACCTTTCTTTAGTGCCTTGAAGTAGAATGTGTTCCCAAACCGCAAAATTTTATTTACAACGACAGACCGACGAGGATTTAGACTCTCTAAACGCCACCTACCTCTAGGAATGTCGGGATCTGCTAGCAATGTAAACTTGGTCGTCTGGTCTCGGCGGCGGAACACACACACACGCGCGCACACACACAAACACACACACGCACACACGGGTTTTTCGCTGCATTTGAACATTAGCGCCACACAAACCTCTGTTACCAACTGTACAACGTTCGAGAAATGAACGAACACTCACATCCCACATGAACTATTGGTTCTTAAAGATTATTCAATATATAAAAATGTAAACTGGAATAACAAGAAGAAGAAGAAACGGGTGAAGGAGTATGATCAAATTGATGGAGTTTTTAACTTGTTAAAATGAAAAACATGCTTATTCGCAGTCAGCACCCAAGTTGTTTTCGAGCTCGAGCTGTCAGCCGCTGAATGGCCAGACGACGGACTTTGTTTTGACACGTATTTTCCCCTTGAAAATCGCGTCAAAATGAATAAATTCTCAATTTCATTGTTTGGGCTACTGTGTGCATTGGTGAGTGACGTGGTTTTCCAAATACCTTATTGGCCTCGTATGTTTGTTGATAGCAAGGTTATGTTGTCTTTTTACTTCATGCACTATTAGTGTTAATGTCACATTTCTGCATTTCTGGCAATATTGTCAGTGTTATACATTGACCTTTTTTTGTAATGTTGAATGTTAAATTTTAAAATTGTTAAATTTTAAAATATGTATTTTTATATTGTCTTGTGTTCATTCATCTAATTATGTACCGTATGATCTTTCAGGTATATTCCTCTGCTGAATTTACCGCTGAAGATTGCTGGTCATTAGGGCTTAACAAAGCTAATTTGTTGTGTTCATCTTGTGACCAGCTTGGTAAATATGGACTTAATGATTTAAAGTGAGTATCCTTGTGATTGGTAGAGGTAGTAGCAATATTGTAACAATGGTTATCCTTTTAAAACCACATTCCGATTTTTCTTAGGGACCATTGCAAACAGTGTTGCCATAAGGATGAAAATGCTGATGCTGTTAAGCGATATCCAAAAGCACGTTTGGAAGTTTGCACCTGCAAATTTGGAGCATACCCTCAAATTCAAGGTTTGCTACCAACCATCAACTTTCAGCTGTGATACAGTTACCTTTCATGAATGTTTTATTTATTTTTATATTTGCTTCAGCTTTTGTAAAAAGTGATAAACCTGATAAGTTTCCCAATTTAAATATCCGATATGTGAGAGGTCTGGACCCCGTCATCAAACTGCTTGATGAAGATGGCAATATTCAAGAGGTACTTGCAAATTATCTTTTTATTGGTTTGAGAGTAGTCCAACTGTGTTGTAATTTAATTTTCTGGTTTTGACAGGTGCTAGCAATTGAGAAGTGGGACACAGATACTGTTGAAGAATTCCTTCGAACCCACTTGATACCTCCAGAAGAACTTGAGAAAAATGATAAAACTGATTACTTGAAAACCAATATGGTTTAAATCTGTGATTCCAAACTAGTATGTACTGTGATTCTTTGGTGAGAAACTTATACTTAAGTAATTTTAAATGTTTACATTAAAGAAATTAATACATTTAAACATTTGTCTTTCACAAATCCGTAGAGATTACGCCAATATTCACAAGTTTGCAAATGCAACATATTGGTAGGGGCAACTGACGGGTATTAATGTTTTTGTAAAACCACGATGCTGATTGAATTAGTTCCTGTGAAGCTGAAGACACCTTGTTATTTTTGTTGAGTAATCTGGTTGGCCGAATGCGAACAGAAGCCAGCTTTAAGCTAGTTTCAACCAATCAGGTAATCCGAAACAAGTGATGGGATGGTTTCAGTTTTACTGACATTAAGTTAATGAGTTTGATTGAATGTTCTTGATTGTTCAACACATTTATAGCTAAGAAGTGTTTTCTGTTCTATTTACTTTCCCATACTGATAGCATGTGACTTCATGTCAGATTTGCAGGCCAATGGCAGTGTGACAGAGATGAACTCTGACACAATTGAATTAAAGTGACTGACCTACAATGCACTAGAAGGGTTTCTCAGGAGGACACCACCTCGCCGCCACTGTCAAGGCAGCACAAAAGGTACTTGGTAAAATCAGACAAGGATATTTGAAGCCAAATCAATATGTTTATTAAGTAATGCTATATAAAATTCATTTGAAAATTTGTGAAAATCGGAATGACATGAACAGTACAAAATAAAAAAATACAGGTAATAGGTATTGATGCAGTACTAAATAAATATATTGAACTGACAAAGAGGACTTATTCGTAGACCCAGGAAGTGGCGGCAGGCTTCCAGTCAACAACTTCCTTAGGCTGGAACCAAAGGCTAATTTCCTTCTTGGCAGCTTCCACTGAGTCAGAGCCGTGGATGATGTTGCTGGAAATTGTAGGAAACAATGAGTTTGACATCTGAAATGTTCTAAAGCAGGATATTGGTGGATGTTTTACTTACCGGCCAACTTGGATGCACAGGTCACCACGGATGGTGCCAGGGGCAGAGTCCTTGGGATCGGTGGCTCCAAGAATTTGACGACCAGTCTTGACAACGTTCAAACCCTCCCAGACCTAGTGAGAAGGTTATTAGATTGGTGATGTGCAAGGATAATGCGACTTCCAGGTACTCCAAAACAGATGAGAAAAACTTACCATGGGGACGACAGGTCCAGAGGACATGTACTTGACAAGACCAGGGAAGAAGGGACGGGCAGAGAGGTCAGCATAGTGCTGCTTCAGGAGATCCTCAGTAGGCTGCAACAAGACACAGACATGACGACGCCGTACCAAAGAGGCGATCCGACCTTGAACTCGTCATGAAGATAATCCCCTCCCACCAATCCTGCTGGCAACCCCGGAAGAATGACAGAACCCCGACAGCTCTGCACAGAGACCTCGCAGGGGAAGATATGGCGGGCGGGGTGCTGTCGACCCCCATAGACACGATCGCAATCGCTCGAAAGCGCGTCACCGCGGGAGGTAATAGGACCTATAGAATGAATGGGCACAGGCACAGCAGCACCCAGCCATAACCTGCCCGAGCAGCGGCGGCAGCAGCAGACGCCCCATGGGCCGCGACGCTTCCAGTGATCAAATTCAATGAAAATTGAAGGGAACAGCGAACAAGCGTCAGAAAAGACCTTGACCACGAACCGTGTCGCAAAGCACAGGTACAGGGACAGCCGCCACACCATGATACTCACCCAGACGAACTTGAGGCCGACGAGCTTGAAACCCTTGGACTCGAACCTCTTGATGATCTTGCCGACAAGCCCGCGCTGGACGCCGTCGGGCTTGATCATGATGAAGGTACGCTCGGTGACATCGCCCATGGTTGCGGTGTGGTTGTTCAAGTTGTTGAAAGGACGGAGCGATGCGTTCACCACGAGAGCGTTGGCAGGAAAGGTGCTTGTACGGCGGAAGTCACTCGAGCCGGGCCAGTGGAATTAATAGGAAGGAAGAAGAAGAAGTGGAGGGGAAGAACAAAAGAGCGCTCTGAGCCAGAGTCACCAACGGCATTCTTTTTCAGTGGAGAAGGTGAAAACTGAATTGATTTGCTATTTTGGGGGCATGTGTCTAGGATAAACAGAGTACGTCACAATATAAATTGAATAATTTACCTGATTGTGATACTTCATGATATGATATGAGTTACAGTATTACTTTAATTTTCAGAGTTGGCTAAATTGCTAAGAACCGGTCAGTGCTAAGCGCGGGATCCTTTGCGTTTTTTAATCTAGTCAGTCAGTACCACAACTCAAGCACTGCGGCTCTAGTTGTGTTGAGGGTGCCAATTCCTGAAAGATGATGTAATTAGTTCTATGCTCATCGCTCGATAAAGACCACGAGTTGTTCATAGGTATGTATTCTTCCGTTACTCTAGGTCAGTGGGGTTACGTGTGCATTGTCAGATATAATACAAACCTGAAAGCAGCAGCGTTTTTTTACCCAGTTTGCAATGATCAATCAAAATGACGTAAATTCGACGTAAATTCGTCAAAGTTTAATTAAATTTGGGGCCACATTTTCATCAAATTGGCGTATTCTTTGTCAAATTGATGGTGTTTTGATTGATCATTGCAGACAGGGATTACCACAGAGTCGAACCATGGAAGTGTTCGTGAGTTCTGACCATAAACACTTTTCAAATGCTTTGGGAGAAACTTGCGGTGGCGTTACTGATCAAAATCCATTTTGTAAAACCTGGTATGTAGAAACGTTTTGTTCTGATTCATGTGCTATGCTAGTGATTATTAGGGCTTGGTGTTGGCGTCAGGTTGACAAGGTAAAACAAGGAGAGAAACATTGTCAATCCACAAGTTTTATTTGTTATTGAGGGCTTTGAAGCAATTCTGACAACACTGAACTGAAAACAGAGCAGAAGTTTTACTACTACCGTCAGCAAGAGCAAATATTTAAACCAGAAAAGGTTGAAGTCCTTCTTACAATAATACAGAAGTACAGCCTCCTTTCACTAGTATTGATTTGTAGTTCAAGTGCAGTACACTAGTTGATCTGGTAGTGTGCTCGCACAAGTTAACTACTATAAGCTGATTTTTTTTATCACTTAGAAAATTCATCCATTGCATTGCTGTTACAAATATTTCAGCCCTTACAACGGTAAAAATTACAGGTAATTTTATTTGAATAAATAGAAAACACAAAAGAGACCAGAGTTTCATAACAAATCCTGCATATGAATGGGTCACAAGAACTAATACCAATGAAGAAATTCTAGTCCAATATGAAGTAATAATAAGTATAATATCAAAGCTGGATACCATGAACATAAAACAGAACAATCAAACAAAAGTTTTCTAATTTTCTAATCAGATTGTAGATAATACATTTAAAAAGGCACAACATGATGTTTGATTATCTTTAACACAATAAATTAAAAGAAATGTGATGTCTACATACGCAGCACTTGTTATGCAACACCACACCACAAATGGATAAGGAAGAAGCAAAACAAACAAAACTTGTCATTTCAAGTTTAGGGATCCTATTAAACTTAAATTCAAAACAGTAAAATATATCACATACTGATACTTTGAGACTAAGTAATCCTTGAGTTGTGACAAATAATGGAGCTATATGTCAGTATTCATCAGAACATAATATCAAGTAGATAATGACCTAGTGTACATTCACAAAGCCAGAATCATAGCTATACTTCACCAAGACAAACTATAGTTCAGTCATCACAATGGCACATGATAGGATGTGAAAGTCCAAGTTTTAAAAACATTCCATGCTGAAAATATTGGGAATTTCATTTGCATGCCTAGTAAATTTCATATTTTTATTATAAATTTAACAAACAACAAATAAAAATTTTAAAAAATGTGTAAAAAAAAAAATAACAACTCTGCACTTTGACTTTACAGCATAGGAATGACCAAGTGCAAAAGAGGAGTAAAGGGCACATCCCCTTCTTTTTCTTTTAACAAATCTAATATTTTTGCAACAGGTTCAAAATGTTTTAAATTGTAACAAAATTTAACAAACATGCTCTCCATTAGCATAAACAATAATGAATGTCATTTCAAAAGTATGCAACGTCTCTAGGATGCACACTACAATGTGCAGTTCAAAATAGTGATCATCTCTATCTAAAAATTTGTAGCTCTACTAGAACCTTATTCTATACCTAGTAGTAATCTTACTCTAGTTTACTTATTAAACTACATGGAGGGGTATGACTGTGACCAACACTTATCATATCATATTGTAAGAACACAATACTGGCTAACATGTGAGCTTATCTTGAGATCTACACAATTGGGTTTGAGGACACTGAGTTGTGAATTTGGGTATCTACAGTGTGTACACTCATTTCTTCTGTATCTTCTTCACTTTCAGACCCTGAAGTGGACCTTGAACTTCCATCTGATCCTGTTCTAGCACCTAGATTCTGATTTTAAATAGGAAAGATTAAATCAATTAGATTAAATTAAATTAATGTGCATATTGATTCAGTAACAGCATGTAGACTTACATTTCGCGACCTCATTGGCAATCTTGGACAACGATCAGGGTTGCTCTCTAAGGTAGATCCTCTACTGGATGGTAGGTTGCTACGGTCAGATGTATTACCTTCATCCGATAAATGATTCAATTGCATGATAAATGGTTTCGCTCTTTGTCTTCGACATCCAGGGGGAATAGGTCTCCGTGCCACACTGAAACAAAAAGACATCTAACAGTGAAACAAATTTCCTTGTTCAAAATTCTGAGGTAAACTTGATGACTTGATGAAACATACCTTCTTCTTCTGAGAGAAAATGTTTGTGTATCACTTTCTCCATCCTGCTCATCATCAGTGAAGCTTTCTTCCAAACCAGAGCTCAGAGGAAGGCCGGTACATGTAGATCGCCTGGAGGAATGTCCTGATCCAGAAGCACAACCTAGGTGTATTGTACTGCGTCCAGAGTCAGCCTCAGTATTTCCATTTTCTGATAAACATGTTGAAACTCTGTTCCCATTCAGAGTTTCACTCACGCGCCTCCTGAGTGACTCAATTTGGTCATCATCACTACAATCTTTAACTGTCAACCGCTCATTGCAATTAACTTCAAGCTCATCCTGTTTGAACATCAAACAGCGGGTTATTAGTTAATTTCATTTAGAATAAAAATAATTATGGAGTTTTTATACAACTATTCAGGGTTCCCACTTACATCTAATGCTTGTTCTGTACTGTGACAACTGTAGCATGAATTTCCATTGAGGCTTTCCTCCGAACTGCCACCAATCTTATCATCATTCATTCTTCTGCTTCTTTGAGAGTGTGATCGAATGGATAATTGCACTGGCCTACCCGGCAACCTTGGCCCACGTTCCTCGTCACTTAGTGAAGATCTTAAGCCACGTTCTAGCGGTGATCTGATGATATCCAGCTCAAATAGAGGATTTACAACTCCACAACTGTTGTTTAAAGCATCGGTACTGGAGTCTGGGCTTCCACAGGATTTTCTGAGATCGCACTGTCTCACAGGAGAGACTGTACAATCAGGGAAGGAAACCCTTGGAATTGGAGCTTGAGGAGAATAAACAGGACTGCTGTCTGATTCACTAATTTCCATAGCCTGGCCAGAGATTGATGGTATTTCAACATTCCCATTAGGAGTTGTTGCAATGTTCTGTTAAAGAATGAAAAACACAACAATTTTAAAAAATCTGAACTACTAACAGCACTTTTATTGCATGAAAGTCACCAAAATGTTTCAAGTATCTACAAATTACCTTTCTTTCTTTAATGGGACTTTGTTGGTTTGAAAGTGATCTACTGTATGAGTTCCGCATTCTTGTTCTAATTCTAGCTTCCCTCTTTGCACCTACAGGAAGACCATTGGTTGCAGCCTTAAAACATTCTGGTTGGGATAAAGAGTTCAGCTGCACACATGTAGGAGCTTTTACAACAGCCTGAAATGATAGTATTACAAAAATATATTAGTACATGTACATAAAAAATATTTGAAATATTTTTTTACAATTTTGTATGTACAATTCTTGTTTTACCTCTTGAACCTCCCAGGATGAATTATAGGGAGGAGCAGCAGGTGAAAATTGAAGACAATTCTCTGGAGATGTGGGGCTATTTTCTTCAGAAGGGAACCTTCTCTGGGAACTTTTGCAAAAGAAGGGGCGTCCATTCCTTTTGTTGCGACCACCTTTATGGGAAGGACAACTTTTTTCACGCCTAGAAAAACGCATAAAAAGATATTGGTACATCATTTAATATGACAGGGAATATTTTTGAAGAAGCTGAAATAGCACTTTAAATAGAAAATAACATACTTTTCAAGTTGTTTTTCTCTTTGTTCTAGCTGTTGCATGTACAAGCTGAGCTGTGTGCAGAGGGAGTTAACACTCTCTAGCTTGCGAGCGTAATGCTGGCGAATGTCTTGAGCATGCCTTAGTTCCTCTTCTCTTTTAGCAATGAGCTCAGTTTCTAGGATTGGACGTTTGTTGTTGGCCGATTTCATAACAGACATATGTTCTCTTACTTCTTCCTTCCATGTGGCCTGTTTCCAAAAAAAAAAAAAAATCAAGTTAATTTTTGTGAGTACAATGTTATGTTAAATGAGCTGCAAATAAAATTAAATTACAAGAAAATTACTCACTTGAGTATTGAAATAATCTTGTGCTGGTGTGCAAAGAACTTCAATAGAGGCGATTTCTAGGTGAAGAAGGATATGTTTGAAGGAGGGCCTATTACGAGGCTTAGCTGCCCAGCATTGCTTGACAAGTAAACGGAATCCACTTGGACAAGTAGCAGGAATTGGAAGATGCAATGATGCACTTCCAACTCCCCAAATTACTGCAGAAGAGTCAACATCTCGGTAGGGAGTTTCACATGTCAGTAATTCCCACAGAACAACACCAAATGACCAAATGTCGACTTTTTCTGAACATGGCTCATTTCTGATAATTTCTGGAGCCATCCATTGGACTGTGCCTGCAAAACTCATCTTGGTACTCTTCTCATTCCATTCCTTACTAGTTCCAAAGTCACTAATCTTCACCACTTCATGTTCGCCAATTAGAACACTGGAATAAGGAGGAAATTAAATATTATATATGTAATAGATCAATAATTTCTTAAAAAATTTAAATGAATAAACAATACTTACTTTGGACTTTTTAGATCTCTGTGGATGATTTTGTGTTGATGTAGGTAATGCATTCCTGAAGCAATTTGCTTAGACCAACTTACAAGTCTAGCTGGAGGTATTCTTTCTCCCTTCTTCAATAGGTCATACAATGGACCATATGGGCAGAACTCCATTATGATGCAATAGCAAGGTGCTTGAGTGCAGACACCCCTGAAAATAAAAATGCATAAGATTATTTAT
>NW_026267328.1:192696-197487 GCF_000697945.3 Frankliniella occidentalis | reverse complement strand
GGCCCGTAGGCGCGCCCCGCCCCACCCCGCGCCACTCGCACGGTGAGACTATCCCCGACGCGGGTCAATATTGTGATTTTCCTCACGTAGGCTACAGAGGCAAGAGAGCTTCTGCTGCTGCCGCCACTGTTTGAAAAAGAAACTACAAACAAAAGTGGGATATCGATATTTATTAATCGACGAGAGGCTACATTATCTCGGCCGGAAACTGGCAGCGAATCGGTGATACCGGCGCGTTTCAGGGCCCCAGATGAGAGGGGGGGGGGGGGCTAGCCGAGGTGTGGTGCAAACTGCAAAGGTTTATCATTTTTCTCTTTCATTGATTTCAGGATGCACGTGATAGCAACAATCATTTGGCAATCGCCATCGTCACGTGTAAAAACGAAATTTGGCCACTGGAGGACGTAACCCTCAGCAGCAAGGAGATAAGCGGAGGCGATAACGACAAATCGCAACGTCAGGCCGTCGTCGGCGTTGGCCCGTCAACGGGCGTCCATGCAATGGGCCTGGCGATAAACAGGGATAAACAAGGTAAGCCAGCTCCTCTGCACCGCGACGTAGCGCCCGAGGGGTCGTCCAGAAACCACGTCCGTTCTTATTCTCCAACATGACGTGCGCACGGCGCCTGCGAGACTCGGGATAGGCCACCCCGCAGTGCACGCGTGCACTCCAGTCGAGATGTTGCCTACCCGCCAGGCGCTGAAGAGAGCAGTCACATCGGCTGAATTTCGCAGTTTCGTAACGGCGTACTTTCTAGACGACACCCGCGGGGCGCGAGTTAGGCGTACTTTCATTTAAAATCAAGTCCGAATAAGTCGGCTGGTGATGACGAACACGAATGGGATGAGCTCGGTGGTGATTGTCCGCGTGTGTAAGTACCTGACGGTGATGACGGCGTCCTTATTGGAGGGTTGCTGCTGCTGCTGCTTGGGCCCGGGCGCCGCCCTGGTCAGCAGCATCTTGCGCATGAACATGGCGGGGCGGCGGCGCGCCCGGGTTACACCATACTCTCTTATCGGCCACACGCACACACACACACACACACACTGGGAGCAGCAACACACACACACACACACACACACGTGCGCGAGCAGTGCGCGACCTCCAGTAAGGAGGTGAGCTGGGGTGTCCTTCGCAGCGTCCACACACACCACACAACACTACACTTTATTCAGCGAACAGCTCCAAGACGTCGGTACAGTAGAATGTTCCAGCGTGGCGCGCCTATGGAGGGGGAGGCCGCCGCCGCCACCGCGCCGCTGGAGCGCCGGAGTGGAGAGTGCGCGCCTGGCGAGCGCTCGCGAGGGCGTTTGGAAAGTATGTCACAACAAGGAGCTGTATCCTCAGCCGCCTGCCTTGGCGATAGTGATTACTTGGTACTTGATCACGCTGGTGCACTCCACTTGGTTCACCAACACTATCACGACGTCACACATCCCACAGCAGAACGATCATATGTTTTCCTCGCGACAAAGGAAGGAGCAACGATTGCAGTGCCAGTCACGACCTCGACATCCCTTTCCTGCGTGCGTAACAGGCGCGATTTTTGGCAAATCGGACGCCAGAAAGTGGCGATAATCGCGCGCGCGCGCTCCACGATGATAATCCCACGCGCGGACAGCACGCGAAATATCAAATGGATTCGCGCGGATCCGCGATCCTCGATCCGCGATCCCAGACTGAACGGGACGCGCGTTGCGCCGCCGCGGAGCCGCCGCCGGAGCGCGGGCCAGCAGGCGGACGGACCGACGGACAGGTAGGCGTGCCGGAGCCCGTGTGGAGCCAGCGCGGCGAGCGGACGAACGGGCGGAGGGGGAGCAGCGCGCGGAGCACCGCGGCTACATACCGCACGCGAAACCACTCTACTCTGCGCGCGAAAAAAAAATGAAATTATATTTTTGCGGAGTAATGAGTTGTAGTGGTAGCTCTCTCCTGAGCAGCCGGTCTTCCTCCCTACATCTTGCGGCTGGCCGGCCGAGCAGGACGGGCGTGCGCACGGCGCGCACTGAGAAAAAAGAATTACCTGTGCAGCTAAAACTGAGCTATATTATTATGGATGCCTAAATTTTGGAGCTGTGTAGCTAAAAATTAGCGACATAGTTAAACTTTTTGCTCTAGAATAAAGTTTTTAGTTGTACAGATAACTTTTTAGTTGTATTGCCCCAAAAGTTAGCTATCCATACATACCAATTTTTTTAGCTACAAGGGTAAGTCTTTTTCTGAGTGCGGGCGTGCGATGCGAGGGAGATCAGTGTCCATATGGGCCAATGCCGGAGTAGCCTATAGCGATATGCCGGCTGCGTAGGCTGTCACTGCGGGGTTGCAGGCAGGGTGCCGCTCGGAGCAGGGCATTCCCCACGCGGGCACTGGGGGACTGGAACAGGACTGGAACACCCCGCACGAGAGGCGGGCGCGCGCGATCAATATACGAAAAGAGGGAAAATGGAATAGCGGCACAGGGAAAACCGCGAGAGGTCGCGATACCGACGCGAGCAGCCGTCGGTCGCCGTCCGCGTAGCACGCAAAGGGGGAGGGAAGAGGGAAGTCCCGGAGAGCACGCCCCCACTCTGTTGGGCACGAGGCTGGGGGGCACACATGCATCACGGTAAAAACAATGGCTGATTTTTTGAGCAAAGGAAAGAGGGAAAACTTTCAGAAACTCCCATAGTTTGAGGAAAACTCCTCAGAATTTGAGGATATGTCATCAAAAATTAGGGAAATTCCCACATTGCACGAAGAAACTTACTCAAAAGTATGAGGAGTTTTCCATAAATTATGGGAGTTCCTTAGAGTTTTCCCTTTCTTCTCTAAAAATCTTAAAGTTAGACTTTTTTACTGTGATTAGAGAATGCAAGTTAATTGCTGAGGTAATTATTGGAATATCCGGGAAATTCTCTGCCCTCTATACTTGATTCGAGCACCGGCTTTTCTGGGTGTACTGTACTGAGGTACAGCGGGCTCATCGAGCCGTGGCGGCCAGGCCGCCGGGCCGCCGGGCCGCGCTGCTGGCCGGCAGGCGAGGCCTCCACATACACATCGTTTTACTTTACGCTTTGAAGGGGGCGTCCTTTAACGACGTGCGCGTGATATGTGGAGTGGTACTCGACGGCCCCCCGCCGCCGCCGCTCCCCTCCCCGTTTGCGTTTTGCGGCGCGGCGTGTGGCGGGCGCGCGCGCGGAACCCTGCGCATTTCTAATGATGGCGTAATCTTTCGGATCAGGACGGGCCAGTGACCCCCCTCCCCTTCCTCCTACTTCTTATACCTCCCCGCCCCTGCCCCATATCACTCCACTCGGCAGGCAGGTGTCTTGCGCCGCGCCTAACAACTTCGGAGGCCGCTGCCCCTCGGCGGCAGCGGCCATAGCTCCAGCAGGTGCTGTGTGCTCCCGCCCGCAGGTGCTGGAGAGGCCCCTGGACCCCCCTCCCCCCACCTGGCGTACGCCCCTCACGTCACGGTCCGTCGCCACACCGCGCCACGCTACGCCACGCCACGCCACGCCACGCCACGCCACGGAGGGCAGCGACATTCTAATTGAAAGCGCATCCGCGTGCGCCGGAGCCTGCCTCCCCGGCAAACAAATACTTTCGCGATAAAAATTAACGAGAAATGAACTGAGGTCGTCACTTCGGACGCGTATGACAACGTGTCAATGTAAAAAGTAAACGTTTGTTGACCCTGCGGGCGACGACGAGACGGGGCGACCGAGGAGGAGGAGAGACGGGAGAGCGGTGCGATTGGGAGGGGGAAAGGAGAGGGGGGGGGGCGCACACACTGCAGCAGCTGCTGCTGCCTCTGAGGAGAGGGCAGACGGACAAGACAGGTTCAAACCTGCAGCCCAGATAAGTGTGCTCGCCATGGCCCGCGTCTTCTTGTTCTTGGGTCGCGATAATCTCTTCTTCTTGCAAACGAAGCAAAACATCGGCGGCGGCGGCATCCCGAGAAACAGTTCCGATAAAAAGAGGGCCCCTCCTCCTTCCCTGCCGCACCGGCCGATGTGAAGGCCTACTCAACGGGACCGGCTAGGATTAGCCAATGGCTGCCCAGAAGGGACCTGTCCCGCAAGAAAGTAACCGATCTTTCTTGTAAAACTCTTTCGTCTATTGTATGACCGCGTACTTTGTTAAGTACCACGTTAGCAGCAGCAGGTCCAGCGCTGAGAGCAAACGCATAGCACCCGTTTAGAGCCATGCCCAAGTCGGGATAATTGAGAATTAGAGAGAAACGTTTAGTGGTCGGTAAGAAATATTTTTCGCAGTGTAGTGTATCCGTAACTGACGTGAGACCTGTGACCTGCGTCGGACATCCCCGTCAACGGCCGTGGCGCCGAGTTGGGCGGGGAAAGAGAAGGGGGTAGAGGGCGCGGCGCGTCCTGCTCCTCATCGGGATGCCCCGAAGGAACGCCCTGCACGCCCCGCCACGCCCCGCCTTAGGCATACGGCATCACACACGGCGACGGCGTGGACCCTGGGCAGCAAGGGGATACCCGCTGGCAGGCGTCCAAAGGCCGGGCCGGCGTCGACGGCCACCTGACGTATCACGGTGACCTGCGTGCTGCGTGCCCCTGCCCGGGGTCGCTTCCGCGTTGGCCGCGAGTCCCTCCACCTCCACGTCGAGTACGTCGAGCGCGTGTTCGACGAGCAGGTCACACCGCGGGGGCCGGCGGGCCACTGGGCCGTCCCGGGCGCGGCAGGGCGATAACGAGCGGCCGGTGAGCGAGGCGCGCTTGCGTTGATCGCCACTTTGCGGTGCCCAGCGAAGGGCGTGGCGGGGCGGGGTGGAGCGGGGCGGGG
>NW_026267328.1:191124-192646 GCF_000697945.3 Frankliniella occidentalis | reverse complement strand
AATTTAAAAATGTTCACAATGAAATTGCCAAATATACAGGTACGTACCTAAACTGAACAATGTTTCGGTGGTTAAGCTTTCTTAGATGACGGATGTCAGTTTCTTTCTGTTCCCTGACTTTCTTTACTGCTATAATTTCATTCTTCAGTTTCCCTCTGAATACAGCTCCCTGGGCACCAGACCCTAAGAACTGCAGGTCACTTATATCCTCAAATGAGATTTCCCATTCATCAACTAAAACAAGAAATAAGTACACAATTTAATTAACCATTTTAGACATGAAATAGATACGTATGTTAAAAAAAATAATTCTTTGTTACCTTGATTGGCTTTCATCTCATTGTTTGAGGCTTTTCCAATCATAGTCCACACTGGCCGCAGACAGCCCAGAATGCCATCCATCCATCCACCACGAACAGGACCCATCATTGGTGCGCAGTGAGGAATTGGGTCCTCAGGACTGCTGTTGCCTTGCTGCTCCTTCATAGCGCCATTAACCACAGCAACGTTTTCTCGCTCATAATAACCATACAGATAACTTGGATCAGTGCCCCTTTCCAAATCTATTGGTAGCTTGGTTGTGGGTTGGATAGCCAGCTGACCGTGATCTTCTTGAATGCACAGCATACTGCAACACACAAAATAAACACACAATTGAAGTTGGGCACTTTTCTCTTCTTATCCCTTAATCACCTCCTTTCCTCGCTCATTAAGCACAAACATCCCACCCCCTCAACATCTCCATTAGACATTGGTGTGGCAGGTGACACTAGCAGGTGGCAGGTAGCACTGTACCCTGTATCCACTGCTAACAAAAAGTATACACCAGTCCCAATGACAGAAACACCGGATGGGGGAAAACACTTACGGGAAGGTCCACTTGATCTTCATGTTTGTTTGATTTAAGGGTCAGTTGCATTGACACGAGAGGGACCGCTGCTAGGACGCCAGCACACAGCAAAGGACCTCCAGCCGCACAGAACTTTGTTGCAAAGCTCTTAAGTTGTAAGTATTCGGCACTGCACGGCGCAGAGCGGACAGCGGGCGCCGATACCGCCAGTGCCAGGCACGGACCAAACGGGACCGACCAACCAACAGCGATGACGTCCGGATGACGTCCGCGGCTGTCAAGAGAGGTAAGTCCTCGCTATGGCGAGCACAGCTGGGTAAGGGCAGAGCGCGCACGACGACCACCAGCACGGTGGGTATGCCGACGGGCAGGTGCGGCAGAGGGCCTCGGGGCCCGAGAGCACGGCGACGGCGGCGGTCGCCCGGGGTGCGCGACACGGGACGGGACGCAACGCACTGCCCACGGCTTCACGGGCTCGCGGCTCCGCCTGCTGGCGCTGGCCGGGACTGTACTGGCCGTACTGGCTGTCACGACGCGGCCGCAGGCAGGCAGCCGCAGGCCCCGCGACGCGCGGGGGCGCGGGCGCGGGCGGGAGGAGCTGCCGAGCCGACCCCACCAGGCCGTGTGTGTGCCTGTGCTGCCTGTGCCATCTGTTGTTGCAACCCCCCCCCC
>NW_026267328.1:179787-182987 GCF_000697945.3 Frankliniella occidentalis | reverse complement strand
ACACACACACACACACACAGACACCACGGCCACCATTCAACGAACAGCCAGAGCGTTGAGCCGGTCCAGCTGGTCCAGCAAGCGTCTCTGGCGGGACGGAGCCGCGCGCCTGACGGGCCGGTGGTAGGCCACCAGCTGCGCTCGCGTCCCTCGGCACGGCCTACCCCCCGGGCTGATGCAGCCGCAGAACCCGCTCCGCAGCAGCAGCCCATACACCACACTCGACCCGGACACACATTCCGTAATGAACAGATAGTAGTAGTCGCGCCGAACGGTCAAACGGGCCGTCAGGTAGCTTCCGGCCGCTGACTCATACATCGCCCGCCTGGCCGTCCCCTTCTTCAACTTCAACTTCAAAAAGGGTTATAACGACTGCTTGTTCGTAGCGAACTGCTCTACATGTAATCCCCACGGGTCTAGGAGGGCCTGCTTCTCGAGGGCTCTGCGCACCCGCCCGGCCCCACCCCGCCCCGCCCCACCGTGTTGTGGTCCCCACGCCGGTGCCGGTCGCCGGCCGCGGGCCGCTGCCAATGGACCCCGCGTCCTTGGCAGCGCGGGTGCGGGCGGCGGCCCGGGGGGCGGCGCAGCAGCAGGGGAGGATGGATGGCAGAGGCGAGAGTGAGTCAGGGAAAAGCCGCACCCCCCTACAAATAAAAGAGTGCGGCTCAAGTCGCACTCGAGGAACTTCTTTAGTGGCCGCGTAACATTTTGTCACGTATACTTCCTACTGCTGCGGACCCCGCGGACCCTTCGTGGACGACATGACATCGCGGACGTCACGGAGCACCGGGAGAGAAGGAAAGTGGGGAAGGTATAGGGGGCACAAGGTGGACCATGTAGCCATCAGGATGGCGTGCAGTACCGTTACAGTCGTGCAGGTTTATTGTCCCAAGGTAATAAGTAGCAGGTCAGCTCCTCGCAGCGCAGCCCGGGCGCCTCCGGCCGGGCCAGCGGGTCGCAGGTGCAAAGCTGCTAACGCGTTCAGTGACCTGCCTTCTCTGTTCGCTCACGCTGTCTCTCTCTCTTGCACCCATCCTCCCCGTCCTGCATGTCTTGTCTCCCTTGCACACGCGCACGAGTCCTCATAACTACTAATGAGAATGAGATGTTTGGCGCAGCCATCGCACAGCATGCCCGCCCGGGCGAGTCGACGAACTCCCCGCGGCCATGTTCTATCCAGCAGACCGAGAGAAAGAGTGAGAGAGAAAAGCAGTAAGCTCAACTGCCGGAGCCACGGAGATTTTAACTTTAACTTCAACGAGTCTTACAACGACTTCAAATTCACTTTAATGGATTAACCCGTAACAGAAGCCCTCTAAATTTTTCACATCGGGAGATTAGACTGAAAATTTAAGCAAATCTCCCAATTTAACATGGGCCAAGAAAGTAGTGAGAGATTAGACAAAAAAGTAAGGTTCATCATTGTTTTAATTTACTTTCAGGAATAATTTGAGTTATGGGATGACCAAATCTACAAAGAAAACTTTAGGCTCAGTTTGAAGATTTGAAAGTTACGTAAACTTTTCTGTTCTAAAATTTCTGTGCGCTAAGTTTTTTTTGTTAGGTTTTGGTCATTTACCTTAAATTCGTGTTTAAATTGAGTACTACAACAATTATGAACCTATTCTAAATTACGTCCGTTCCTTCATTAGATTTTCGGGTTTTCAGATCGATCGCAACCGAGGGGGCAATAACTCAGAATTTAAGCGTGCAACTGATTCCCGGAATCCATGATTCCCGTTGATTCTTATTGATTCCCGTCGTGATTTTCATTGATTCAATTGATTTTCCGTCGCGATTCTCATTGATTCTTGCTGATTCCCGCCGTGATTCCCGGCCCAGTGTACACAGGATTCCCAGAGTTATTGACCCCTCGATCGAAACCTATGATGACCCCCCGAGGGGGATTTTTCGAACACCCACCTGTTGGCCCGGTCGTGCCTGTCCAGGACGGCGGAGTAGTTAGCGTGGCAGCCGAGCGGGAGGGTCCCCGACGAGCCCAGGGCGCCCGCGAGCGCGAGGGCCTTGTGGGGGTTGAGCAGGACGGGCAGCGAGAGCGCGCGCGCCGACCGCTCCGCCCTCGACATCGCGGGGTGCTGCGGGGCGGCGCGCACCGTCACCACGACCGCGTCGTCGGCGGCGGCCTCGCCCTCGCCGCCGCACTCCACGTCGCCCCCGGGAGGGAGCATGGCGTCCAGCGGTGTCTACGGCGATCGTCTCATTCCTGGGGAACAGAAAATAAATGCAATTGTTAAGATTGGCAGTAGACCGGATCCTCGTGGGTTTGAGGACGCGACGAGGGGTTTACACTTTTATATCCGTTCTCTAGTCATCAGTAAGTCGGGAAATTGGGGGGAATTTCGCCTCTAAAGTCTCCGGTGCGGTCCATTTAGTCAAAACCCCAATCATTGTCCAGTCCTTCCAGTCACCTAGCCAGATTTGACTGATATTCAGAGGAGACCCATTTCTGAAGTAATGTACCCCTTGGAAATTTTAATTTTGGGGGTTGCAGCACAGGGAGGGCCCGGGTCGTACCGCAGAGACGAGAAGAGGTCCGAAGGGTTCGGGAGCCGGCAAGGAAATGGTAAGGCGCGCGCTGGAGTTAGGTGGCGAGGACCAGCAGCAAGACCCTCGCGAATGGTCCAGCGCAGGAATGTGGACGGCCCGCTGCCCCCTCCCTCGCGTCGCCCCCGGGGGCACCTTCCCCTTCTCCACCCTCCTCCTCCTGCTCTCCCCCCGCCTCATCCCTCTCCTCTCCAGGAGGGACGCGCAACTCCGTCGCGTCGCACCCCTATAGCCGTGGCCGCCCGCCTCCCCCCCGTCTGCCACATTCCATACTCCCACCACAACAAGGCGTGCGGTTGGCCACATTAACATCACTGCCCTTGGGATTCCACGACGCGCCGCCGCTTAAATTTGACCAACGAATCAAAAACAAATGTCTTTCGACACATATTGGGTACGGCATCGGCATGACCACTAAGTGGTCACATCCATATGCTGAATCATGTGTTGAAGCAAAAATGTAGGCTATAGGCCTAGGGCTAGCATATATCACTGATAATCTGACTAGGTGACGAATGTCCAAAATTTGTTCAAATTGAGTTTTCTTCATAATGTTATTGCCAATTACATTCTCTACCACCAGCAACAAACGGCACAAAATTATCTATCATAGTTTAAGATATAGAGCAAGCACG
>NW_026267328.1:174867-179577 GCF_000697945.3 Frankliniella occidentalis | reverse complement strand
TTTGCTTCAACTGGTGTCATGAAGCATGCTTTTTTTTTGTTTTTGTAAATAGACCTGAGTGAGAGAGAGAGATACACCTCCTGTACTTAGGGCTTTAATGTATCCATACAAACGTTGAAGAAACTTTTCTTTCACGCTGAAGGATAGTGAGGGAACATTTGCTGATGTTTTACACCTGAAATGGATATTCTTCACATGCCAGGGACATTCACCACTGTTGTAGACCAGAAATGGACATTCGCCACTGTGATAGACTGAAATTGGACATTCGCCACTGGGCCTATGGACATTCGCCATTGTGTTGGAATGTCTTGTGGACATTCGCCATTGTGTCAGAATGTCTTGTGGACATTCGCCATTGTGTTGGAATGTCTTGTGGACATTCGCCATTGTGTCAGAATCTCTTGTGGGCATTCGTCTCTCTGCAGGATTATCCCAGGACGTTCGTCTTTTAGTCATCTCACACTGTGTGCTTGGAATGGCGAATGTCCATCTATCTCTCTTAATATTAAAACTAGAGCTCTCCTTTTTTTTTTTATCATGTGGGATTATTAAAAAGGAATAAAATAGAGAAACATGTGCACAATTTGGATTAAATGTCTATCTTTGAGACTAAAAACTAACTTTGTTTTTGCCCTCCTGCAAAACATCCTGTGATGGACATTCGTCCCTTAGTCAGATTATCCGTGATATAGTGTATGCTGGTGTATGCAAACAACTATACCGGACACAACTTGCAGTGTTTTGGGATTGGCCGCCCCTTCACCCGTAAGGCGCCATAACCCCTGGGGTATGCAGAAGTTTACAATCCTGCAACCTGTAGTACATATCCTTCCTGAAACACACGGTACAGTACAAGCTGCATCGTGCATCGTTTTTGTATGCGGCTGAACGGTATAGTCTGTGTGGGGGTCGATGTCAGGCCGCGGTAAACTATGGGCGCGTTTACTACTGGTCGATAGTCGTTCTGTCATTAGAAGGGGCGGCGAAGGTAGGGGAAGGGGATGTCGTCAGTCACCACCGACGCTGTCAAGGGAACCTACCGACCGTCCTCCTGCAATTTCACCATACAATTTCCCCCCTTCTTTTTACCTCTGCTGTCTCCAGCAGTGTAAGGGGGCACATTCCCGCCCCACATCCCCCCTCCCCTCCTCCTCTGTCTGGACCCCCCTGGACCAACGTCGGGAATGCGGCAGAATAACCTTTTTGCTCTCCGCCTCCAGCAGCAGCAGCCGCCGCCGCAGCAGCAGCAGCCTCTCCCGCCGGGGAATTCGAGGCACGCGCAAGGACAGGGAGAAATCACATCACACCGGACAAGACTGTTCAAAGTAATCATTAGGCAGGACCAGGCAGGGCCGCTCTTGGCCCGGGCCAGGGGCTCTGACTCACGCGCCAGAGTTATCGCGAACGGCACTTATCGAGCATTTATCGGACTGTTGTGATGCCGTTTGGTGTCAAGTCTTATTTGCACGATAAACCGCGCGCGCGCTTCAAACTCTCCCGCGCCTGTATAATCAGGATCAGGGGACGCCGCGTTGGCACCACGTGTGGCCACCGTTGCCAAAAAAAAGCGTCGAAAAAGTGGAATCTGACGAAAGAAAGCAAAGAGAACTGTACGAAAAACTTCCAACAACAGCTGGTGCAGCATCAACAATCTGTGCGGGCCACGTCTAGGCCGGCCATTGGTGGCAGTCACAGCTGTGCGAGTCGATATGGTCAAAGTTCGTCCATAGGAAGGAAGAGAAGGGGGGTGAGATGGTTAGTGGGCAATCAGATCAGGGCTCCGTAACTTATCATAACACGAACGAATGTAAGTTACACAATGTAACAAAACACGTGTCAAATTAAAAGTTAAAGTTATAGATTTTGAAATATGTCCGATATTAATGGCACATGCTGTGCGAAAAACTTGGACAAGTTCAAGTTCAATTACTAACTTTTCCAAAGGACTAAAGTAAAAGTTACAAGTTATAACTTTAACTCTTAAAATAGCGTTAAAGGCAGTTAAGTAATAAGTTACGGACCCCCTTCCGTAAAAAAATTTTTTTTTTAAAAAGTTTCAAAAAACAGGGGGGGGGGGGGGGGGAGGATCTAGCTGCTCACTATCTACATAATTAGGCTTGAGAGCATGCATTCCTCATGAGGCTTATTGATCGAGATTCGGAAGAGAGATTGAAACTTGGCATCTGATCACCTGGTGGGCTAGGACTTGATTTGCAATGGCATACGAGGGGCGCGGCCAAGTGCAAGCATGGTCCCGGATGGTCCCGGATAGTCCCGGATGGTCGCCCCTCCAAAGAGCATACGTACGTCCTGACTGTTCTACCGCGTGGGTACATATTGAAGACGTGGCGATGAGTGGCGCGTAGGGTCCCGCTTGTCTATAGGCGCTCGGGCCGCGGGGGCTTGCACCGGTGTGACTCACGAGCCGCCCAACCCCGCCTCGCCTCGCCCCGCCCCGCCCCGCCACGGCGGCGTCCTTACGCCCGTGTCGTCTGCCTGCATTCCATTCGTAAAGCCCCGCGCGCTCCTCGCGGCATGTCGCGTTCACTATCATATCGGTGTATGACAACAACTGCCTGCGGTACGCATCCGCACTGCGACATTTCGGAAAAGCTTGTAAGTTCAACATCAGCAACGACACATAGAAACTGTACATTGATTTTGGTCAGTGTAGCAGCTGCTCGGTGTTCAATAAAAAATGATCGGTCACATTGGTTTTCAATCGTTTCCCGGACAGTAGCTACAAAAATTTGGTTTTATTTTGGATCTTGATTCGATACATTATACCCGTATTTATTATGCTCCAATGTAAGTCGGACGGCTTGGGTTGGCCCGTCTAAAAATGGTCGTGACGTGACGCTGCGCGGCGTGGCGTGGCGGGGCGCAGGGGCCCCCGTGTGTACAAGACACAGGTGCGACCAGCAGCGGCCTCGCGCGGCGCTGATAACATTTTGGTTAGAATGCAACATTCAAATAGACTTGCATGCAGTGTGTCAAGTTACGCAAGCACCCCCCAAACGCATCAGACTAATAAGTTCAAATTGTTCGAAAGGACAAGTGGTCAGGAATTGAGTTCACGCACTTGGTGTGATGGGAAAAGTATACAAGCAGGAAGCAACCAAAGCTGCCATCTCAAACATGCAATAACACGAGAGGTGTCAGGAAGCACTGGTTCTAAGTTTTTTTCAAGTCTGCTTTTACCTCTAACGACATACACTTGAAACACGAAGGGGAACTCAGAATTTTTTTTAAAATACTATCCAAGCACTCCTTTCTTTTTGAGATGCTAAATTTCAACTTACTGAAGCCTTAATTAGCGCAAAGCTTTTTTGTGTTTCTGTGAGCGAACGTAGGATGCCCTCCAAAACTCCCCCGTTTGCGCAACAACACTAACGTACGCACTTGTTCGGCTCCTGAGCCCCATCCCGCGGCAGGAAGAAGAAAACAACATACAGCCAGCAGCAAAACGGAGAGATCGAGGTCAATAAAACGATTCTCGACCACGCTATATAGCGCCAGGCTAGCAGCGCCTCTGAGCCCCGCCTGCCTCACGTGCGTGATGAGCACGCGTTAGCGCCGCGGGGTGGGGGTGAGCGGAGGGCGGAGGTGTGCCCCCTCAAAGTGATTAGGAGGGGAGGGACACCGCCAAAGCACCGCCCCGACTGGCGCCGCTCTGGCGCAGTGAAAAGCCCCTCACCCCATCACCTCAACCTCACCCCAACCCCATAGCGCCCAGCCCAACGCCCTAGCGCGACCCTGTGCAGCCAATTGCCTACCTGGCCGGAGGCGGGCGTCGCCTACTGCCCCTACAGTTTCCAATCGCTATTTGGGTGTCGACTGTTTTCCTAAGTTCTTTTGAAATGCCCTAAAACAAACTAAATACCTTTAGTTGAAATTATTGAACGCATGGAGAGTTGCGATTCCGCAGAGCAGGACCAGACTACCCATTATTATGGTGCAGCAAGCGGGCCACCTTCGGGAGGGGGAAGGGGAGGGGGGGGGGGCGCAGGCAGATACCGAGGGAGGAGAAGTGGTGGGGGAGATTGCATGCAGTTCTACCAATACTCAGCGCTACCGCTGCACACTTTTGCTGAAATCACTGAAACTTTCTGGGAACTCGCTCCAAAATTGCGCCTTTGGCTTAATCTGTAAAGTTGCTGAGATATACAAACAAATCAGGCCAGGTCTATAAAATTTCATCTCCTTCACGATGTTGAATTTCTTGCATTTTTCTACCCAGTTACTTATCAATCGCTCCAATGAGCAACCATAACTGTGCCTGAGCGTCGTGTTGCATCATAGACTTTGGTTCATTGCATCAGAAGGTTTGAAACTCGGTTTGAAATAAACATCAGATTGTCGCTCTAAAAACTGGGAGCAAATGTAAGAATCAAAGTGCAGACGGCAATGGGGCGCAGAATAAAGTACGTGAGCATGTACTCGTAAAATAATGCGAGCTAAACTGCCAAAAGTAGTTCCCATGCCGGGAATCGAACCCGGGCCTCCTGGGTGAAAGCCAGAAATCCTAACCACTAGACCACATGGGACGGTTGAAAGAGGGGGCACCGCGTACGCTAGTCTATGGGCAGCGCCGGCGGCCGGCGGTGGTGGGGGAACGCACCGGTGCGCGCGCGGGCCGGCTGCGCACTCTGTCGGCCGCTCGCGGAAGCTCACCTCCCCCTTCTCTTTCTCTTCCGTCTCCCCCCC
>NW_026267328.1:170580-174817 GCF_000697945.3 Frankliniella occidentalis | reverse complement strand
CCCACGCAGTCCGGGGTGGCTCGGCACCCACTGTTGCTGTCTCTCTCTGTCTCCCCCCGCGGCGTCCTTAGAGCGAGTGGGATGGATTAGCAAATAATCAGAAGAGGATTCCTCGAGCGTGGCCCCCAACGAACAGACGATCGATTTCCGCCAAGAAAGAAGAGAGAGAGGGAGAGAGAGATAGGAGACGGAGAGAGGAGACGGGGGGTGATAGTAACAGAGAGAGAGCGCGTACGGCCGCTACATCGGCCTCGGATATAGGAAACATAGACGAGCGCAACAAAGAAGGGAGATGTAGCGGAAGGGGAGCGCCGTTAAAGGCGTCGGCGAAATTTGTTATTCCAATCGAGGCTGCGCTTTAATATGTTTCGCTACGGGCGACCTTGCAGTGCGCCTCGCAAGTGTACGGTAAAGTGCGCGGTGCGCGCGAGTGCACAGTGCGTCGAGCGAATCCTTATGTCTCGTCCCGAAGGCTCTTCTACTTCTGTCTGGTCTGGTTCAAGGAAGCAGAAGAGCAGAGTAGGGGGCGCTTCCCGGTCCGTCAGCAGGCCACGTGACTGAGCGCCTCGCGACGCGAGCGGGGCAGCAGCGGGGGTGTAAAATCGATGCAGGGCGCTGCCGTCGTTGTCCGAGTCGCGGACCCGTGAAAACGTCATCAAAGCACACGCGCCGTCGCCCGCCCCGCCTCGCCCCACCCAGTCAACCCCTCCCCCGCCAGTCCCCAGCGGCGAATAATCGAGACAAAAGCGCAGAGCACTTGCCGCAGCATCGGCGCGATAATCCACCCGAGCTGCGTCCGAAGCGACCGCGGGGGAAGGCTCGCGCTCAGTGATGTCGCTTTTCGAGCGCCACCCACCCTTCGGCTCCGGTCCGCAAGCGCCGCCGCCGCCGCCCCGTCCGCAAGAATGCCTACGCCGCACGCACGCCCGTGGGGGTGGCTGTCAGTGTGGGGTGGCGGCGGCCGGGTGGGGCGGACCGCAGGGGCGGACACTCCCAAGAAACACGGGAAAACGAGAGGCGTTTATTTCTCCAAAGTTCAAGAAAATATACTTCTTACAATAAAAAGCCAAGCGAAAGGCAGGAGACTGCTTCAGATCTCCAGACGCATTCATTGCATTTGTATGAGTTGTGCGTGAGGGTCCTTCTTGATGAGAACGGAATGGTGACGCCCCTCCTTGACGAAGGAACGGAACCCAATTTCTTCGGTATGAAGGGGCGCACTCCCTCGAGGATCCTCCCCTTGCCCCTCTGTCTCTCTCTTTGCTTTCCGCGCCGGCGACGGCGCACTTGCATCGAAATGACTTTCCTCCGTGCGTCTACCCCGTCCTTCCGTCCGTCTGTCTGTCTGTCTGCTATAATGCTTAAGGGATGGCGAAGAAGGTTGATCCGAGACCTACAGCGAAAGTCATAGCATCCGTTCCGTGTGGCGGAGATATGGAGGGTCCTCGATAGGTCAACCTCGCGCGCCACCCTTTTGAGATTGGTTTGCCCCCTCCCCTCCCCTCTTCTTCTTATTCGCGCCGCACCCTCAGCCACGTGCCGCCGCACCACCCGGTGCACGACCATCGTGTCGCGGTGTAACTCCCCCCACCCCTCCCTCCCCTCCTCCTGCTGCACCTGCTACCTCTCTGCCCCGCGCCACCGCGACCCCTGACCTGCCCCAACGAGTGCACCACGTCGCCGTCCTAGTGAGACGGCCGAAAAGCCAACAGTTTACAATGATGAAACATTAGGAAAGGACCAAGGACCATGTTGTTGTCATGTGCATAAAAAGTCCCACTTCGCCGGTTCGATGTTCAGCAATGAATGAAAAAGCAAATGAGTAGGGAAATCAGGTTCATATCTAACCTATCCCTTTACCTTGATTTATCGTGGACAAAGTAGCAAGGTATCCAAAAGTTATCCGTTATCCCAAAGGTGGCACTTTGTTATTCACACTCTCTGAAACTCTTTACACTTCTACTTGATGTATCGAACTGGCGTGGAGACAGAGGCTGACAGGCCTTTTATAGATTTTGAGCTATCGGTGGTCCGAGGGTGGGGGAACGTCCCGCTCGTGAGGTAACGTACGCGTGGATGGGGTTGAGCCAGTCAAGATGAGTATTAAAGGTCGAGTAGTAGATGCTGTGCGCGCCGAGGGACATGGTGTCCGGCTGGGATAGAAGAGTGGGGGAAACACACGTGCAAGGCGAGGGAAAAGAGGAAAGGGAAAAGGGGGGGCCACCGCGACGGCGACACGCGTTCCAATTATCTGGGTCTCGAGCCGCCAGGGTCACAGGTCACACGTCAGTCAAAAGTACACCCTGTCAGAGACCCCGACCTTAACTAAACCTAATTGTAAGACAACACCTTTCTCATCAAATTCTTAGCGCGTATCCATTCAAGACGCCACTGAAATAAATACACTTTCCGTCATCCAACAGCACACTAGAGCCCCCCCCCCCCTCTTCTCTTTCTGTCGCCCGGGCCGAGCTCAGGTTGAGCTGAGGTGTGTTGGAGACGAATGATTCATTATATCTGGGCCCGGCTGCCGCTCTGCTGCCGCTGGGCCCCGCTGCGCCCGCTCACCTCGCGCTGCCATGGCGCCCGGTGCCCTCTCAATGGGGCCGTTGCCTCGCCTCGCCTCGCCTCGGCGCCGGCGCCTCTCTCGCCCAGGGATTTCCCTGCAGGGCAAAGGTCACGCAGGCCCAGCCCTCTCGAGTTCGTACCAGGTGCAGCTGCTATTCGCCCCGCCCATTTCCGCGATGCAAAACTGCACCGCCGTGCACGCGTGAATGTGGGTTGCCTACTCGCCTCGGGGCACAGACGTCTAGCATTGCGTGTCGGTACAGTCTTCGCTACCGAGCTAGTTCGAATTAAGACTCGTTTCAGTCGGCCATTCACACGTTGAGGCCCTCTCGTGGGCACATGGTGGCCATGCCTTGCTGGAAAAAGCCGCCCCACCTTATCTCTCAACGTTTTGAAATGAATTATGAATGATGTGACAGCCGAGGTGAGAATTTAAAGTGAAACCTTCGGGGCTGAAATTTAGTTCGAGGTACCAGAAATGTACCTGCTACGCTACTCCATGCGCCGGCGAACTTTCTGTCTGTCTCTCGCTCCTGTGTTTCTCCCCCCATTTTACACCTTCCTCTCCCTTCTCCACCTGGAGGAAACCTTAAAAACCCTTCCAGGAGGGAAGCCCTCGGCCGCACGGCGCGGTGCGCGCCAGCAGGTTCTTCCTTACCTTCTCGCACTCGCACGTGCGCAGTGGAGCGGACGGTCCTGGCGTCGCGTCGAGTGTAAAGTTCCTTACGATGGCGGGAGGGAGGTAAAGCTCGCTGAATGATTGCTGAAATTTGGCACTGCACTTTCACATCCACAGGTACTGCACACACACACACACGCACACACACACGGAACTGTTCGGTACTCGTTTGACAGTCGTCTCGGCACCAGCACGCGCAGCTGAGGCGCGGGGCGGACCAGCACCGCGCTGCTGCTGCACGCTCCACGGGGCGAGGGACCGGACTGAGCGCTGAGCCGCGGCGGCCGCGGTGGGGCCGGGCGAGAGGGGGGGTGAGGGGGTGAGGGGGTGCCTGCTGGAGCGGGGAGTCGGGGGTGGGAGGAAGACTGTGGGGCCGAGAGCGGGGCGAGCACGGCCACCACGGGGCGAGCGAGGCGAGCGCCACACCGGTCGATACACGGACAACAAAAGACGGTCGGGCAGCGGCAGCAGCAGCGGCGGTGGCGGCAGCAGCACCTACGGGAGGCGCCCTGGCCGCAGCAGCGGTGGCGACGGCGGCGCTGCTCTCACAACGACCCGGCACCACAACACCGGCTCCTCTCGCACCCCGCCCCGCCACGCCCCGCCCCGAGACGCGATATTATGACCGTATAATACATATATGTATACAGCGGGACAGGACACGGCCGCCGGCGACGCAAAGTAATAATAAACGTAAATGAGCGTGGCGACCGCGACGTGGAAGGCGCGCGGCGCGATGTGAGAGAGGCTGTGAGGGGTGCAGGGGCTGCACGGTGCAGGGGCTGCAGGGGGTGCAGGGCTGACGGCAGAGGGCCGCCGACGGCAGGCCGTCAGCTGTTCCCGCACAGGTCTCCCCTTCTATACTATGGACCGACGACGACGGCGGCGGCGTGGCTACCCCATATCAGCTAAGCGCTACCGTGGCGTCAGCTGTCCGAGACAACACCCCTCCAACACCCCACCACGTGTGTAGGTAGTACCACCCCCCTC
>NW_026267328.1:169849-170530 GCF_000697945.3 Frankliniella occidentalis | reverse complement strand
CCCCCCCCGCTCACCTCTCGGATCAGCAGCACCGATAACTCAAGAGAACTGCAAAAAGGGTAGCGTAGGGGGAATTTGTGATGAACAAATTATTGTGAAAACACTACAGTTATTGGGTGTATCGAGGAAGTGTAGTGCCTCGAGGACGAACAGGTCTCGGCAGGTAAGTTATAAGTCAGTTAGGTAAACTCGGTAAACTGAGCCCTCCGCTCTGCTTGTCCCCAGGTAGGCCAGAAGTAGGCAGACAAAGCAGCAGCGACACTCGTCAACCCCACCCGCTCTATCTACTTTGCCTCGACACCCTCTTCCCCTGTCCTTGCACCCTATCTTATTGCATCTTTCTCTTATATATAGCTGTTTTGTTCTGAACATTATTTAGTTTAAATAATTTTGTCAAATTGCATTTTCGAAGTAAAGTACTAAATGCGTCGGACCCAGCGGGACTCTTTACTGCTTTACTCCATGATTCGCACCTTTTGTGTCCATCTCGGGCGTTGTCGCCTCCCCTCTGAGCATTGTTCTCATCGAATACACGTGATTTTAGGCGGTATCGCCTCTGCATGGCCACGCTAACTGCTGCCTTTCTTTGTGTATGTGTGCGCTCCTTCTCTCTCTCTCTCCCTCTCTCTCTCTCCCTCTCTCTCTCTCTTTCTCTCGCTCTCTCTCCCTCTCTCTCGCTCG
>NW_026267328.1:161705-169601 GCF_000697945.3 Frankliniella occidentalis | reverse complement strand
CTCTCTCTCTCTCTCTCTCTCTCTCTCTCTCTCTCTCTCTCTCTCTCGCTCGCTCGCTCGCTCGTCGCTGTCCCGTCCTTTTATCACTTGTCGGCTTCTACCTGGCCGGCTGACTGGCCTGTTTGTGAACGCTTTGTGAGTGTATGTGTGAGCAGAGGAGAGTGGCATCCGAAACACGTTGCCGTCCCGCCCTTTGCTCTTCAAGGTGTGTCAATAGGTGAGAGAGGATTGACCAAAAAAAATAAAAAGTAGATGAGGTATATTCGAACACAGCTCTAGCTCCCTGACTCCGGCGTATGGGACCCTCCTTTTGTTGTGTGCACCTGTGAGGTTGGCCGGGGCCCGGCCGTTGGAGGCGGTGGGATGCTGGACGGTTGGTTTCCATTTCCATTTTGTTGACAGTGTATCAGGTGCATAGGAGTGATTCACCCCTCCGACACTGTTTGAGAATCGCACTTACATTATTTCTCTTCGGCTACCTGCAATCACAAATCGGATCAGGCGGGGCACCCGATGACAAGTAAAATACCATTTCACGCTGAATGATGTAGAAAACCTGCCGATGTTTTTGGGTGTCGTATAAAACCTGGGTGGGTTATGCCCTTGGGTTATTACAGGCGCTCGCTGCATCACAGCATGCATCGTGGCAATTTCGGATTCATGAGCCAGGTTCAAACACCTGTCACTTACAATTGTATTTTCTTCACCTTTCTACCTATACATTTGCCATTTTGCCGCCTCATCGAAAGCGAAAAGTTACGCCCAAACCAGTCTGCGTTGTGTGCGACTGGGCCAGGAGTGCGGCCCCGCTCTGCCCCGCCCCGCCGCCGCCCCGGCCTCGGACACGCCGCCCCGCCGGACGCACTGACGGTCCATTTGGCAACCTTGCGACTTGAGTTGCGCCGGTCTGATCGAGAGTGTCTGCTGCTGCTGCTGCGACTCGGGGAACAAAGAGGAGCCATCTGAAACCAAACCACTCAAAACAAAATAAAGTGAATACGTCAGTTGGCGCAAGAGAGGACGAGGAAAGGAGAGGGTGCTGGGCCGGCCGTATGTCGATGTCTTGGCTATCCCCTGAGTTCCACCGATCGCCGTGCAGCGCTAGTGTCACGCGCGACCCCAGCGCGGGGAGTTTGAAATTGGAGAACGGTCAAGCTTAGTTTTTCTATCCGTAAAAGTATAGAAACCTAATTTCATCCCCCCCAAAAGTGAAGGGGATTGGTGGGGAACGCGTGAGAATAATTGCTTTGCCCGAGCTTTCGCCGCATGCAGTCAGGATGCAATCTTGAAATGTGGAACACTATACATAAGGGGACACTTTTTATTAACTCAGTGAAAAAAAATGATTTAGTGTAAGTTTACTTAAAATTAAAATGAATTTGATATATTTTTCTGAAAAAAAAAGTAATGGTGGATTTTTTAAAAATTAGTGAATTGGAAAGTTATGCTTTGTTTTGGAAGGGTAGAATTTTTTTTTTAACTGGTTAATAGAAGCTGATGCAAAATCTTCACCTCTTGTTTTAAGACACAGATAAATTCACCATCTGATATGAGCATGCATTTTACATGTGTTGATCTTATAGTCACTTCCGTAATGACCAAATTTTAAATGCTCGAGAAGTATTCTTTCCTCACTGCGCAGATCCTGGATATTCAACTTTAAAACTCAAAATGTTTCATTTACTTTGTGTCTATACATGACCCCAACTCACATTTTGCTTAAGATTGTTTGAATGATTCAAATTACTTTCAAAGGTGCAACCAAAATATAAATTACTAAAAGTTGCTTTATTTTATATTTGTTTTCACTTTGGTTTGGAATAAGCAATCTTGTTTCTAATAGGTAGGCTAGTTATTTGCTTATTTGTCTTAAATTAAAATGCACTATAAATCAACCCAGGTATTTTTAATTGGTAGGAAAACAAGCCCTCAAAGATTGCGAGGAATGAGGAATACAATGTTCGACGCAAAGTATATACTTTATCATAACTTTATCTTCAGGTCATGTAGGAGGCTGAAACCTTTTCAAAAAAGGTTAAATGCCTGGTTATCTTCAGACAGCACTGAGTAATTTGGTACACTTCACATTAACGTTGAAGTAAATACCAAAAAAGTGTGTCCTGGTGAGACAGCCAGGCCATGTCACCTATCCAGAGTGCAGAGCACAGCGCCTAAATAATAGGTCGACCAACGAAAAATACACACACCAGTTATTCCTTATGATCTAGAGAAGGCCACCGATTCCATTTTCAACCGCAGGTAGGACTATTTAAGGTGTAAATGTTAATATTCAGTTCGCTGTCGATCGGTTACAGACAGACAGATCAGGTTACTCCCCTCACAAAACATGCTCGGAGCGTCAAAATAGTACTTCGACAGACCAGAACGTCACTTAACATTAAAATAAAACATTCACAGCGTCATTTCGCAATGGGTTTTAAATCGATATGAGTTATTCCAGAGGTGAAAATGTTAATCTCAAGTGGGTAATCGGCCAGCTGTGCCTACGCAACGACGTAAACAAGAGCAGAAGGCAAATGGCGGCGAAATCGTACATCCAGCGCTACGGGTGGCGGAAAGAGAAACTGAGGGGATAGCCGACACATCGGCACACGAGAAAGGGTGATTTTTGAACGGGAATATATTTTAACTGTGAACGTTTTCGGTCAATTTAGAGTTTCGGTGTAACTTCCCCATCCCTTGGGAGTACGCCGAACAAGTTGTTTCTGCGACCAGTACTCTCAATATTTTTAACCGCTCTGCTCCAAGGCACCGTGCTCCCGGGGGTGGCTCGCAGTACCCTCTCCTTTCCTCGTCCTCTCTTGGTTGGCGGTTGCTGTGGCGGCGATGTGGCAGTGCTGTTGGGTTCGGGTTCGGATATATGGATCAACGGCGCTTTGGATCCAAGATCCGTATCCCGGGATTCACGAATTTGTTGCAGAATGGGGTGGGACTTCCCCCGCCACCCCCCTCATGTCTGCTATCTCTTGCGGTTCACCTGCGCGACGGCGCGGCACGCTGGTCTTAGAGCTTGAGAGCTTATCTCCCCCCCCCCCAGTCCTGCCAAGGCCAAAAGAAGTGCACTCACAGAGCAGCAACTTACTGAAAAGTCGGCCAGTCCTTGAACTTCCACCACCACTATGTGCATGTTGTACATGTTCCGTTCACTCTCGCGGCGGACAGTAGTCGTGCGAGGGGAGAGAGAGAGAGAGAGAGAGAGAGAGAGAGAGAGAGAGAGAGACAGACAGACAGAGAGACAGAGAGAGACAGAGAGAGAGCGAGAGAGAGAGAGGGTGGAGGGAGAAGGGGATAGACGCAGCCGCCCGTGCGCTCGTGCGTGCGTGCGGTGATGTTGTGGCGGGCCGGACGCTGTCGTGCGCACTTGCTCAGGTTGGCAATAAGACTCCGCACCGACTACCTCCTGGAGGCAGGTTTGGTTCTGCAGGTTGGCAACGCTGTCGCGGCCGTCGCGGCACGGTATTATAACCCCTTGCTGATTGCGGGCCGTCGGCCGGTCACCTCGGGTACTCACACTGCTGCTGCTGCTGCTGCTGCGGCTGGTGGCGGGTACCTCGGTACTGCCCCCTCTCTCCCCTCCTCCCCTCGACATCGGTCTTACTTCCATACACGCTCGTTTTACGGTTATTGTGCGATCGCAGTGCTGCAGCAGCATACCCGACTCGCATCGCAGACTGGCTGCTGCTGCTGGCTGCCCTATCGCTGCCATAATGCTACTGCCTGGAAATTGAACACCGTTCTTTGCACATATGCGTTGCGTGTTCGTGATTTTTTGTTGTTGATTGTTTGCTTTCGTACAAGTGATTATACCGTCTGTAAAGGCAATACACCACAGTGTTGCGGGTTTGCCTACCCAATCGGCCCGTGAGGCGCCATAGGCCCCTTGCCTCACACTCGGTACCGTGCGCGATAATCTATGAGCGTAAACTATTTTCTACGAACCGGGAACTCTTCAACTCCCGTGAATGAAAAGCCCGCCGTGAGAGCCGATACGGCTCTTGTCTTGAGCGGCGCGGCGTGGCGCGGAGCGGCGTCGCGTGGATCCGCGGACGGGACGCGGTGCGACGTCCTCGGCGGCGTCGCGCGGCGGGCGAGAGAGAGAGAGATGGCGCTACCCATGACGTCAAGGCTCTCCGTGACGTAAGCAGGCGCGCGGAGAGAGAGGGGGTCCTAGAGAGCGCGGGTCGCGGGGGGCCGCGGTGCTGAGCTATCCCCCACCCCCCACCACCACGGCAGCGACGGCGAGCTGTGCTGCGGTGCCACGGCGCTTGGTTATGCTTGACAGGTGCGCGCACATAAACACAAATAATACGTACTTGTGATTTATCATTACTATTCGTACTTGCTATTCTCTCGAGCACTAATCACGTGGAATTTACTGTGGTAGATCAAAAGGAAGGAAGGCGGGAAACGATGGCGTCGCCCGTCGTTCCATTTAAAATTCCCGCGCTCGGATCGCGCGACGCCGCCGCGGCCCGCGGATTGGCCGGCGGTGACGACACTCGGCGCCCCATTGGCCGGCGGTGGCCCCCGAGGTGGGGGGTGCGGCGCGCCCATTTGGGCCCCAACGCGCCACTTTGCCCTTTCGCCCGGTTGGCCGCCCGGCCTCGCCTCGCCCCACCCCGCGACGCGGCTCTGCGGTTCCAAGAATTCGACGTCGGGACGCCCGACCGGAGCCGAGCCGAGCGGCCCGGAGAGCGTCGGGTACTCGGCGGCCAGGGCCTCCGGGGCTGCGGCCGGAAACGCGGCGGGTGCCGAGTGAGTCGGCCGTCTCCCTCGCACTCGCTGCAGCGGACCTCGGGGTGGACAAGGAGGGCGCGGGCTTGGACGGCGGCAAAGGGGGTTTATTTGGATGTTGTGCCGACCGGAACCGGCAAATTGGTCGGACCGGGCGCTGATCCTCGGAGATATACGCCCCCTCCTACCCCTCCTCCTCCTCCTCAGCCGTGCTCCGTTCCCATCTCTCCTTGCCAGACGAACAACTTTTGCGCAGCTTCGGAAAACAAGACTACGCCGGCCGCGTTAGCTCGCTGAAGCCTGCTGCTGGACCCGCGGAGTGGAGTCCTGGAGGACAAGTCCAGACTCTAGGAACCCTCCTCACACACCGGCGAGCCGCTCTACTGCGTCGGATGCAGCGGCCCGTAAGGTCCCGGGCGCTATCAACGAGCAGAGCGCTACCGAGAAAGACACTTAATTCTCTTATTCGCCCCCATTTACGGCTGGAATTGCGCCCGCTACTCCACCGTATTGCCACCCCCTCTCTCGCGGACTTCTACGAAAAGCCCCCATACCCAGCCCATACTCCAGTGTGTATGGGCTCATTTCGATTTCAAACTGCATAACGTGTTAGTGGAATTCTTGCTAAGGGTTAGGGTAAGTGGGGAGTTGACCATCGCGGGAAACAAATCGAAGGACGGCCGTCGTGTTGGGTGGCTGGTTAGGGAGTGGGGATGCGTAGAGTGGAGGGGTTAGAGGACAGAACGGGGTGTGAAGGGCGTCCTCCCCTCCTCCGCAATGCACCACACACTCTGCTCTTGTCAATCTGAAGGCCACGCTTTTCACCCCCAACCCCATCCCCCGCCCGCGCTCTTCGAGCGTCGTTGTTGGGGTTTTGTGAGGTGGACCGCCCCAATCTCATCAGACCATCAGGTGGGGGCTACCCCTGCCAGGTGGGGACTACCCCGGCTCGCGGTGGTGGGGGTAGCGGAGACTGGGGGTTGAAAGCCCTGGCTTCCTGGCACCACGGCCGCTTCGCAGAAGCAAGGCTTTGATTTGACGGGGCAGGCCCCGCGGAAGTACGCGGCGTAGTGGTCGCGTCCGTGTCGCGTTCCTGCGCGCGCCGAGTTTGACAGGGGGGACTCCCTAGTTGCGCGGGAATTTCAAATCGATACAGCAGCGTCGCTCGCTGTCGTGTTTTTCCCTCTCCGCCCAAGGTCATTTGAAGGAGGGTCTTTCGTCGTCAGACTACCGTTTGGACTTACCACCCGTTCATTGTGTCGGCATGCACTACCCTAGAGTTAAGAACTTTCTGATAAGGCCACTTCAAAATGCATACGATGTTTCCTGGTAGAGTAGGCCCTGGTGGCGCCTGGCTGGGGGGACACCGCGAGCGTGGGACCGCGCACACCGCAGGTCGCGAGGCGCTGCCAGGGTGCGGTGCGGGGGTGCGGACTGCCCCAACAACCCTCAACCCTGCCACCGTCGCTGCCGCCACCGCCCTCGCCCTGCGCGGAATATATTTTTACCCTGTCGGAGTGGTAAATCGACCGGCCCCGGGTCCCTACCGTGTTTATTTCCGAGCTAAAGGGGGTGCCGCCGTGTCGTACGGGTCGACGGGTCGGGGTTGTAGGGGTAAGCGTGGCGCGGGCGGGGGTCAGGCTGTGTGTGTGTGTGTGTGTGTGTGTGTGTGTGTGTGTGTGTGTGCGCCGTTGAGGGGTTGTATAGTGGGGGAGGCTCCTGGGGAGGCTCGCGGGGGGAGGCCCGTCGGGGGCGCGGCCGGCCGGCCGGCAAAGCGAGGGGTTCGAATATTGTGTAATCTGTCTTGGGTGGCGCGCCCCGCTATACGTGCGAGGCGAAAGGGAATGTGGCTGCGTGCGCGCGCGTGTGTGTGTGTGTGTGTGTGTGTGTGTGTGTGTGTGGCCTTATCAATGAAAGAGCCCTTGCGTGTTCGGCCGCGCAGTTATCTGCATTCACCACGCAGTGTTTCCATCCAAAGCCATACTCCTTAAACGAATGCACAAATACACACACACACACACACACACACACGTCACGGTGAGTTAAGACCCTGCTGGATTGTTTCCAGCTGCTGCAATTAGCTCGATGTGCCCACGAGAGAGGAGAGTAGGGGGGGGGGGGGGAGTTTCCAAACATTTGAATTATTTTAGCTTCCGAAAAACTCGTCGCGTAGCAACTTTTATGTGCATGGGTCTCTTTTTCTCTCTGTTTTACCCCGCTCGCACGGGCAGAGTTTGTATATCTCTCTCTCTCTAGCCCATGCGACCTCGCAGCTGATTCCTGGAAATGAAAGGCACAAGCGACGGGTCTGGGGAAGGGGATCGAGGGGGGGGGGGGGGGAAGCGCCGACTGAGGGGATGAGTGGCAAGGGCGGACGAAGGGGGGGGGGGGGGGGGCTACTGCCGAGTACGGACGAGCCAGCCGGGGTGAGAGGGGCCGGTACGGGGAGGGAGGTTACAACTTCCCCGAAAGGAACTGTACGTATAAAATGCTGTTAGTGGGGGGGGGGGGGGAGATGGGCAAGGCGCTACAGACAGCGTGAGAGTAGGGGTGGGGCTAGGGCCGTGGAAACAGGGGCAGGGGAGGGGCGGGCAGTCGCGATAATCAGCTGATATCGCCACCACCGCCCGCGCCGCAGCCAGTGCGTCGTAGTCACAACAGCCATTTGCAGAGAAAGAGAGGGGGGGGGGAGGGCTGGTGAGCGGATAAGGGAGAAAATAATGGAATTAGTAAAGAAACTAAGTGAATTTGGAACATACTTGAATCAAGCGTATCGTTCTCACTACAAGTGAAATTACTGTATTCCATATTGCAAAGTGCAAACTACGCTTCATTCGATTGAGTGCATTTCACTCATCAACAGAGAACCCATAATTTTTGGGGGTGTTGCCTCCCCCCGCTACCGAACACACCTCGAAACGTACTTTACTTTGCTCGGCAACCCCAACACGCTGCCGAGTGGCTCTGCCGTGCATGCAGCTTTGCGGTTGGCGTTTACAGTAAGTGCGTGCTGCCCCTCCGCCCGTCTCGCCGTACGTCTCACGCGGTCTTCTCTCTCAGCCCGCCCTTCGGCGCGTTGCCTCTCCGGCTGTGGTGCGTGTAGGGCCACCAGGTGAGGCGGGCGGGACGGTCGGGGGAGGG
>NW_026267328.1:145587-153935 GCF_000697945.3 Frankliniella occidentalis | reverse complement strand
CCCCCCCCCTCCCACTCTCTCTCTCTCTCCCTTCCTGCCAGATGGCTATGCGGATGGGGAGTGAAAATGAAACCTGACTTTCGGACAGAATGCCAGTCCAAACGATTTGAAAACAATTACGAAAGGACAGAATCGCCATTACTTTCCTCCCCTCATTCCGTTTTGGGATTATGTTAGGGTCGGGCCCTGGGCTTGCCTTCGTGCCGACCGTGCCGCCGATGGACCTGGAGATGGAGTCCCGCAGGCAGCGGAAGCGGGCGGCCAGCGCGACGCTCACGACCATGATGAACAGGTCGTTGTAGTTCCACACGAACGTGGCGGTGAAGTTCAGGAAGAAGAAGAAGGGCGACAGCAGTGGCCAGTAGCCTATCACGACAATCAACTGGGCACATGGGAAAACAAACTTTGCCTTACCGACCGAGAGCGTGTACTGCCCGTAAATTATTTTTGATAATGCGGTGCGAGTATAAAGTACCGACCATGTCATAATTGGCAGAATAGTAGATTTCCAAGTATTCGGAAAACGTCGAAGCGTTCGGGTGGCTTCTCCTGAGATTGAGCGTGATTTCCATCTCGGAGAGACCGTGTTCCACTAAAACAAAGAGTCACTTAGTGAGAGTAGGGTTAGAATCCCTGGAAAGTTTCCGGAAAATTTCCAAAAACTTTCGGGAAAATACGGAAAATTTTCTAAAATCTTAAAATTTCCCATATACCCCCGGAAGTTTTCAGTTTTTTTCCGGAAATTAGGTATTTTATATTGGTAGATAAGGAAGATCAGGACGAACAAGCCAGAACAAGCCTTCAACAGTTTTTCGGATATCGACTGGTTTGCAATTGTTTTAGCAGACAATTTCCGAGAAATAATTGAAGTCTTGTTATCGCTTGTTATGTTCTGGCTTGTTCTTCCTGATCTTCTTTGTACCAATAAAATACCTCATTCTCTTTTTTGGGGAACTTTCCCTTTTCCGGAATTTTTTCGGAAATTTTCGGAAATTTCCAACCTCAAGTGATAGAGAGAGGCTTACCGAACGCCACGCCGAGGAGCAGCACGGTGATAAACACGACCTTCCTCCGGAGTCCCGGACACGGCCCGAGGTGTCGCTCCTGGGCGCGGAAGGCTCGCAGCAGCAAGCCCCAGTAGCGGGCGAACCGGAAGAAGAGCCACGAGGTGACCGCGCTCAGCCCATAGAACACCACCACCACTATGGGAGACGGCCGAGTATTTGGACGCGATCAATGGAAAATTACTTGCAAATCGGTCCTAAGAAATGTTACTTTTTAAAGCAGCACAGTCGTCACTCTGCACCATTGTCAATTTTATGACACTATAATTTTAGGACAAGCAAATGGCAATTTTCAAAATAAATCGGGACAGTTGAATTTCGATAGAGTGTTGTTTTAAAAACGCAACTTTCTTGTAGGATAATGTCCTGAATTACCAAAGTCTCAGTCGAGCATTTTATTTTGCATCACTTACTAACGTCGACGATCGACACTTTTTCTCGCGAGAACTGCCTGACGGCGCTGAGGACGGCGAGGACCGTGAGCCCCGCACTGACGCCCACCGAGTAGGCCGCCCGCTGGCTGCTCCAGGACCCCGTCAAGGAGTTCGCGGGCATCAAGGACAGCGCCTGCAGGAGAGCGAAAACCCAGAGCACTCGGTTTTTACGTTCAATAGAATGACGTATAATCTATAATTGTGTTTGATCTCAGCGATCATTTTGACAGTGATGTAAATTGCTCACCTGGCCGATGCTCACCGGCAGGTGCACGGCGTTGGCGAACGCGTCCGGGTGCTCCTCCGGTGGGACGGGGGACGACGCGTCACCCTGCGGGGCCTGGAACAGGCCGTAGGTCGGCGGCACGTCGCCGTCGTCGTCGTCGTCGGTGTCGTCCATGGCTCCGGACAGCAGGGTGCCCATGGGCGTGGCCACCCTGGATCGCGACCCGTCCACGAAGGCCGGCGTCGGGTGTTGTTCGCGGTCCTGGCCGTCCCGCACGGCCCCCAAGCGCTGCCGGAGCGCCGCCGCCCGGGCGCGCGCCCTCGCCGCCGCGGTAGCCGCCCCCGCCTCCGCGGCCGCGTCGTCCACACCGACGCTGCACGCGCGGGGCCGGAGACCGTCCTCGTCATGGTCGCCTCGCTCACCGTCTGCAGTGCGGGAAGCCGCAGAGAATCAATCAATTGCATACAGGTTTGTTTAGTTCACTGGTGAAAAGTAAAGGGGGTAAGTCCAATGGAAAGTCCAATGGAAAGTCCGTGGACTTACGCCCTTTTCACTTTTCACCAGTGAGTTTTGAATCCCTTCGGTTGACGAGAAACTCGTTGTCCCCTGATATCGATCGCTGCCACGGTTTGCTGAAATGAACTTCGACCGGAGTCTATCTAGTTGAATTTTATAGAAGGGTAAAACTTTGGTTCACATTTTCATCCACTTCCTGCACTGCCTCCGGCAGAGAATGGAACTGACACTCACAGCCGAGGACGAACAGCTGCATGTGCGGCGGTCGGCGCGGGTGGCCCGTCACGGCCTCGAGGAAGCTCGGCGGGCTGCTGTCCAGGGTGGCGGTGGGCGCGCGCGAGTACCTCGGCGAGCACTGTAACGGGGGCCGCGCCCACCCCGCCCAGTGCTTCGTGTCGCCATCTCCAGCGGCGGCTGCAGAGGAGTTATCACTTTATTCAGGACGGAATGGACCCTCTGAAGCGGCAGCTTCTTTCTTTCAACTAGCATGTAGCTCTGCCGAGTAATTATTGGTTAGCCTACTTCACAACGAAATTTGATTTGCGACTCACAAATTAGCTAATATGTTAGTTTTGACAATTTTTAGACAGTCCCCTAGACTGTCTCTACCAGAAGGCAAGAGCGGGCGCCTGGCGTATTTTTTTTTCTACGAACTGATCAAGGTCAGCTACACGTGACGCGCATTAAGGCCCTTCGGGTTCGAGCGGTACCCGGGTCATTTTTGGGTGTTTTTGGGTGTTCTTTTAGTCTGTCTGTGTTTCAGTGTACACTCAGTAATTCTTTGGGGGCAATTCCAGGAGAAATGGTCAAAAATGTCTGTCCGTCACGCGATTTGTCAGCGACTGAGAGGTGCTACGGCTTCGTACAAAAAAAAAAACATGACTGGAGGCGTCCTGAGATGTGGAGTCAGGACATGTGTTGGAAATCAACGTAGCGCCTCTCAGTCGCTCACAAATCGTGTGACGTACGGACACCACTTCCTGGAATTGCCCTTTAGAAAAATATCAAGGAAAAATCTATTGAGTAATCTGGAAAAAACGGATTAAAAAGACCAGAGAAAATCAAGACAAAACGGAAAAACGCTTAAATTTGCAGTGAAATCGGTGAGGGATTCGCGCAGAAAATGTGTCACGTACCTGATGTTGTGCCTGAGAACGGCAACGTGCTGACAAGTCCTCCGGGGCGCGCGCTACACTCCGAGCCCCCCAGGCTCGCCTCCGGGGTCGCCTCCAGGCTCGCCTCCAGGCCACAACATGGGCGGGCTGGGAGTCCACTGCAGTCCGGCTGGACGCGGCCGCCGTCCCTAATGTCTCCAGTGTCACTGCCTGCGTCGTGCCTGCCCTGCGCCACTCCCGCGCGTCGATTCGAGTGTTGTTTATTCGGGTTTGTCCCGCGGCGTTTGTCCAGCCGGTGGTGGTGCGGGGGTCGTGCGGAGGGGGTGGCGCGGGTGGCGCCGCAGACGGGCCTCCAGGGGGCACGGCCCGCGGGGGCGCGGCCCGCGAGCGGGGGCGAGCCCTTCCGGGGAGAGGTAAGGGGGAGGGGAGGGGGCGAGGACCTGGGGCATGCGACCTTCCGGTGCCACACCTGCTATTTCTCTCTGCCAGGCGCCTGGGGCTCGACAGGCGCGCCCGGATATTTTTCTCTTTCTCTCTCTCTCTCTCTCTCTCTCGCTCTCTCGCTCTCTCTCTCCCCCTCCCCCTCTCCCTTTTCTCTCTCTTCACTCTTCACCCCCGCCCACCACCCCAACCACCACACATGCACACACAAAAAAGTTTTCGGCGATACGTTTATTGTCAGCCTCATTAGGTCTCGTGTGTTTCCCGTTGTCACAATCACCTCTTCGCTCTCTAGGGGAGTGGTTCGCGTGCACTAGAGAGATAGACGGATAGACACCCGCACACACGAAGGGATGGACAGACAGACGCTATTGTGAGGATGGCAGGCCGTGCGTGTGGCGGTGAGGCTCTGGCACTTATTCAAACGCTCAGACTAATCCCACCGCCTTGCTTCTGTCCGTCGCGTCTGCCTTAATCATCATCAACCCCTTTCTACTCACTGTTTCTTTCTCTTTATCCCCCCCCCCCTTTCCTTTCGAAATTCCCCGGCCTCTGTCGCAAGTAGTACAGGGACCTGCACTTTCAGAGCCTCGTCGTAGGAACGGACTTATTCGCCAGTTAGTTATTCGTGGTGTCTTGATCAACCCCATCATTTTTATTTTCCCCGTTTTCTACGCTTCACGAGCGTGAAATTGAAGAACAGCGTAGCCTTAAGCTGACGTCGGGGTTGTGTGTTTGGTCTCGGTGAGAGTAGATTAGAAGGGGAAGGGGGATCACCTTTTCCCTTACGCGGAAGCCAAATCTAGAGGTCCTTTGAGACCTCACAGGTAGTGTTTTCGATTGGGCGGGTATGAGATCGGCGCTTGCCCTACACAAGAGGAGATAGAACTGTGTGGCTGGCAACTGTCTCAATCGCTCACCGAGTCGCTCACGTCACACGATGAGGTCGGGTAAGGCTCGCCCGACACTTACACCGGCTGCCGAGCCTCCCTTGGCGCCTCCGGTCCCCGAAACCTCACCCCTCGCCCTCCTGGCCACGGTCGTGAGCTTGGTGGAGACACACGCGTGCGTACCGGGCGGGAGGACAGCCGAGTGCCGGTGATTTAGAAGCTGTCTCTTTGTCGGGTAAAATCTCACTTCGTCGGGCGGGTCGGGTCGGGTATGAACGCCATCAAGCGTCGGGCAAGCTGGAACACACCAACCCCCCCGATCGAAAACACTACTCACTCACAGGTAACGACACACGACTACAGTGAAGTACCTGCTGTTGCGCTGTCGCATAATATATTACGCTACGGCGACCCGAGCAGAGGCGAGATGCAAGGGTGCGATGGAAACTAAAATAGGCTGCCTTACATGACGTACGGATATTAAAGTGACACAAAACTCGGATCGGATATGAAATTTTTGATCGAGTCAACCATTACTCCCTTAAGAAATGTAACAATTTGAGAAGCGTCGCTCGGAGTCATGGTCGGTGCGAGTCGTGGATAGGCGGGCGGGGACGGGTAAGGAAGAGGACTTATTGGTGCAGCCTCTTACACACATAAAGAGTTACATCGGTCCGAGTCGGGAGTTCGGGAGAAAGATAGCAGGGGTCCACCTCCAGACCTACTAGCTCCAGCTAGCTCCAACCCTATGGGAGAATCTAGTCTGTAGAATCCACGTTAAGTTTCTGTAAAATTCCACGATTGTGCGCAACAGTGGTTCAAAAAGCGTCCAAAATGTGGACACGTGCTTCCTGTGGGCACGCTAACTGCTAGCTGTGTAGAAGTCCATATTCAGGAGACCTCAATGCACCCTAAAACCAGGGGTGGGTCGGCATTGGCTGGGTGGTGGGTCGGTCCCTCTGGTGGCCCCACGAGACGAGGGTGATAGTGGATATTAGAACACTGAGTGCTCCGAGCCAAAAGGACGCAGTTAGATCCCTCGACCCTCGGGGCCCCTCCTGTCGTGACAAGACCATTAACGGCTATCGAGATTATATCAGAGGATAGCACGCGATGGGCACAAGTGTGTCACACACTTGAAGTTGTGTGAACAGTATTCGTACATATAGAGGCACCTTGGAGTGAGGTGTCGTGCCCGAAATGAGTGAGACAATTTTGCCTCTCTCAATCAGAGCGATGGCTGTAAGGCTCACCCTATTTGAGTCATATGCACCGAATTCTCACTCTGGAGGAGCAAGATTTCGCTGACCTCACCCAATTGCAGTGAGGAACCTCACTCTCAGTGGGTGATGAGCGCAAATTATGACTCAAATTGAGTGAAAGTCAGATATCTCGCTCTCAGCTCTCAGGAGAGTAGGGTTTTTTGTGTCACTGATCTCGCTCTCCTGAGAGTAAGATATCTGACTCTAGCATTTTCAGTGTCACGGCAGAAGTGTGTGAGTTCAAAATAATATTTACACCCTCGCTCTCTTAAAGTACCCTCACTCTCTTAAAGTGTAACAATGGGCATGCACGTTAAGAGTGTGATATTAGAGCGACTGAACCGGGTTTCGGATCAGCCCTTAATTCGGATCAACTGTCTGCAGTTTCATTGCAGAACTGAAATTTGGGTACCTTAGTTTTTTTTCTGAAAAAGCAGACCTTCCTTTTGTATTTTAAATCACTAACAAGAAGCTGGGTGCGTAGAGTGGACTACAGGTCGATTATGAACTAAAACAAGCATGTTTTGGAAGTTGGGAGAATCTTGAAAAATTGTCATTTTTTCAAACTGAGATATGCGCATGATAACACTTTTCATGTGTCGGACTAGTATAAAAACATTAATTAAGGGTACTCAGAGTATCCTTATGGTATCCAATGATTTTTAATAGGTCTCTTAACGATTTGGCTGTGAACGTATTTTTGCTGATCCGAATTAGATTTTCACAAGTCCTATTTCGGATCAAAAACACTTCGTTCGGCCAACTGTCATATCTCCGAAACGGGTGCAGCGACAACCCTAAAAAAAAATTGCGAATTGTAAAGGAAGAAGTCGACTATCATAACCTCCAGTCTTGGTGGTTCTAGCACTCGCGTGTTACGGCACAGCGAGGAAAAACGAAAATCTGATCCGAAATAGGTTCAGTCGCTCAAACACACTTGCGTGTGATCGTGCGCAGCGCCGTCAGACGAAACGACACGGCGACGACAGAGCTAAGAGGCGGAGCATTAGGACTGACAACCACCCGACCCTCGCACGGCCGCACAGCCCGCGGGAAGTATTCAGAGACAAGGGAATCGGAAACCGTGCGAAAAGTTGGCACTGTGTCTGTCCGTCTCTGTCAGCGGCCGCTCGACTCGCCATTCGGACGCTTCGGACGTGTCACAGGTCAGCCGAGCCCATGCCGACCGCACGCTGGCAGTGAATCACTCGCTTGTTCGCGATGCATAATCCGTCGCCCGTATACATAAGATTCACTTAAGGCTACATTATTTCGACGCACTCACAACGTAATCGCCGCTTTAAGATATGGTTCTCTGTCCTCTTTTGATGCATCCTGTTAAAAGCCTACAAAGCCGTTGCTTTGCAAATTACGAAGAAAATGGATACATCACAATTACTAAGCGATTATTTTGCAGTAAGTAAGCCTTGCAAGCATCCTATGTAAACTACGAAGGATCGCAGCTTTGAAAGGCATAGAAGCACTGCCGAGCACTGCTTTAAAATTACGAAGCATTTAACTCTCTTCTCAACACCACTAAGCAAAACTTAACCGCCTTATGACGTTGTGTGGACTTGTAGCTTTAACTCTTTAGAAACTCTTTTTTTACATGTATATATAAATTAAGGATCCCCTGTATCCGACAGTGAAAAGCGTCATTTGTAGCTGTCGGACACAGGGGGTCCTACACAAAGAAGTGCAGTACACGTCGTGTCCTACACTTGAAACTGTAGTGCACAAATGGTACTACAGTTTAAACTGCAGAACCATTGGCGGCACTGCAATTTAAACTGTCATACTGTACGACACTTGAGTTTCACTTTATAGTGTTCCACTCGATAGTTGCGCTCTTTTAAGCGTTTTGTCTTCGGTTCCGTTGAACATTCCCACACAGAGTACGTCCCAAGGTGCGTTCAATCGGCGGAGAATGTGTTCCGTGTTCCATCGAAGCAGTTGAAACACTTAAATGTGCACCAGACGACCTAGTTGAGCACTTGCACATTGGACGTGCACAACGAGCAGTTGAACACTTTTTACAGTGTTGAAGGGTTGAACGCTATGTATCGGTTTGGAGTTGATCCGTCCCAGGGTGGAGCGCCTGGGACGTAGGCCACTCTGGAGAACGCCGCGCACGAGTGCGTCGCGGGATGGCCTACCCCGGGATCCACAGGGGCTCGGCGGTGCGGTACAAAATCTCAATTTCCTTTCTCTGTAAACAGTTGCAGCCTTCGGCCTAAATGGCATCTAATACCATAGGAGAACACACTGCCACACATCACGTCCCTACCAAAACAAATCTGAAATGGCTTTGTTTTCGCCGTCGCGACCGCCTCCGCGCCTCGTCTGTACGCTTTATAGGAGCGGGGGGCCGGCACGGCGTAGGTAGGGGGTTGGCAGGGG
>NW_026267328.1:144397-145532 GCF_000697945.3 Frankliniella occidentalis | reverse complement strand
GGGCGGGCGGGGGGCGGCGCGCCGACCCGCACGTGTCATTGCGAGAGGCCCTGCCCTTGGTCGGGGCGCGGCGCGGGCCAGCCTGGCCGCCGTCATGGAATGCTGGTTCACGTTCATGGCAGTGATCTTGAACCTGTCTGTGCGACCGTCATCAGCTACCCCTACCCCCTCTACCTCCTGCCGCCGGGGACCTCTCTAATCATGCGCTCGAAATAGCGACAACAGCAGCATTGTGGCGAGTGTTGTGAAGCGAGGTGTTAGGGGGGGGGGAGGATAGGCGTAGGCAGGGGGAAGAGCAAATGAGATGAAGGGAACGTCATAATGAGGGATGAGTTAAAATAAACAAGGGCGGAACACTATGGCACAGACGCGAAAACTGTCGGGCAGCAGGGCAGCGGAAAAAATTACGACCCGTGCCCACCCAAACCAATTTTTTAAAAATTGGTTTTGTTTCCTTTTTCCTACCCTTTTAAAAATGTAAGGACAATTATTATTTTTCATAAACGAGACGGGCCTTCTGTGAGCATATTTGGTTACTAGAAAGTTACTATATTGTGTCTTCTGAACTCACTTATATGAACAAAGAAGTCCGGTGCTAAGTTACGAAAATTGTCCTTGACATTTATAGTGTACCTTTTTTCTGCGTGTGCAAGTAGATTTCCGCAATCCGTTGGCTGTTAATTTTTCTATCACAAGATAATTGGATACGCAATACAAAGCAAGCCAAAGACTATTTTTGGACCCGACTTGCTCCTCTCTGCGCCCCTCCGAACAAAAGCCCGTGCCCGCTGGCTTTGAACTGCCCACACGCTGCTCCTGCAATCTGGCGAATTTACTATTATTGCAGTTCGCGTGTCGCACGGACCGCCGCGCTCGCAGCCTGCGCAAATGACTTTACCCCGCGTCTTGTCCGACAAATGCGATAACGGTATGAGAAATTGCGGGTCTAATTAAAGTGTTGCAACACGACGGGGCGGCCAGTTCCGCTCGAGTATAGTTTTGTGTCGTCGCCGCGAAATAATATCGATCCGACACACTGTCTGCGGAGGAAAGTGGCCGTGCGCCCTGGGCGCGGGCCAGAGAGTGGCGGGCGGTGCGCTACCGCGTGCAGTGCGGGGCGGGGCGGGGCAAGGCG
>NW_026267328.1:140499-144347 GCF_000697945.3 Frankliniella occidentalis | reverse complement strand
GGCGGGGCGGGGAGCACCCGCGTGCAGTGCGCGGTGGGTGGGGCGGCCCGGCGCGGGGCGGAGGCGCGAGATGCATGTGCGAATAACACGAGACTTCGTCGCCACTTCTCTGGTCCGGCAAATCCGAGACGACACATCGCCTCCTTGGCAGTGCAGGAGGCAGGGCGTGGGTGGACTAGTGGGGTGGACTGAGAGAGAGAGAGAGAGAGAGAGAGAGAGAGGGATAGAGATGCAGAGGAACGAGATGTGGCCATCACACACCGTCGGCCATGTGAAAAAGCATCACCCTGAACTTCTTATTACAAGCAGACCCTGCCCTGCGGTGTGTCGTTGGGTGGATACCTACGAGGATCACTCAGGAATGAGAATTAAATTTTAACGTGACAGCACATTTCGGAACATTTTCAGACAATGTGTTTTTTGTATACGATTAGATTTTTTTAAACAAACAAACAAACAATATTTGGCTGGGAACTCTGCTGTCTCTTGACGGGGATTAGCAAGTCAGGCGTGATTTTTACTCTCAGCGAGATGAACTTCTGTCCTTCTTTGGCTGCGTGGCTGCGTGAAGCAGCGTGAAAATGACGCTTGCCCTTCATGAACTGCGACTTTACACTTATGCCGAGGCTTTGCTATGATTCAGTCGATGATGAAAGTGTTGCATGCGCGATGCACGCATATTCATTAACCTTGATTTAAGTATCCGATTAATTAATGAGTCTGCTTGGGCGAGCAAGCGCGCGCGCGCGCGGGGGAGAGACAGACAGACAGACAGACAGACAGACTTATGGCGCCGTGTGAGTATGCAACCCGCACGCACGCCGCATCCGGTACAGTAAAATCACAATAGAGGAAGGGGTCTGTGGACCACAATAACCTTCCTATGGCCTGCTTCGATTGTTGTTGTCGCGCTTTGAAAAAGCTTTGCAATTTGCAAAGGACTTACGGTTTTTGCTCGGAATGCTTAGAATACAATTGTTGAATAAACGCTTTGTAGTTAAGGGATGCGTGGTTTCCCACGGTCTCACGCCACATCCTTGCCTCCTCACCCTACTCTGATTCCCACTCAATACTTAGTGCGATGCAGCCAACACGGATGAAAACCAATAAGTCAGCAAGTCTGTCTGCACATATTTTAATACTTGGACGTGTTCAACACTAGTTGAACGCAAAAACTTGTTCAACTTCGGGTTTGATCCCAAACAGTTATCATGTACTTTATGGTACACTCTCCCCATCGAGATGGTGTGTGACACTGCCGAAGCAGTTGCTTAGGTGCTTGCAAGAAGGCACACTTTTAATGTCTGTCTGTCCGTCCGTCCGCCCTCCCCTCCTTACCCGCGCACACGTGGGCGATGATATGAGACGCCTACCGCCCCCTCCTCATCACCTGGCAGTGTCAGCGATTGGTGTAGATGGTTCGATTGCGGGGGGATGATGCAGCTGCCCACCTGGCGGAGGGTGGGGATAGGGGGCGAGTGGGGGGGGGGGGGGCGCACCTTGACTCTTGACTCCTGCCCCCGCCGGACACAACAGACGTTGCGGTGCACCGCAGCCACGGGGAATCACCGCAGGGAATGCTCGCCTAAGAATAAACCCCCCGGCGCGCCGTGTCTCTGCCTCCCCACCCGCACCGCCCGCACTCATCCCCCCAGCCTCCTATTCTTCTCTATGACGTATAGGCTTAGGACGGTCCCGGCCGACCCCAAGGTCGATTGGCCAGACCGAGCGGTAGGCTGTGCCAGCGGTGGCGCGTACGCCCCGCCCCGCCACCCCTTAGGCCGCGCCCCCCGCGCCCTCTCCCCCGCGGCGCGCCGCACCCCCGGCCTACGGGCCCAGCGCAGCCTCAGTGTAGGCCCACCATCCCGTCAGCGAGCAGCCGTCCGCAGCACCAGCGAGCAGCTGCACGACCAGCCTACCGCCTTCGAACTTCGCCGCCGCCGAAAACTTCATTCCGAAACTTCTGATTTGCCTGGAGTGCCTGTGTGTGCCTGCGACCCCCGTTCGTCCCTTGACCCCCCCGGCCCCAGCATGCCTCGACAGCGCGAGCTCAGCATGCCGATCCCCCGCTGGCAGAAGCCCGCCACCAAATACTATGACAACAACTACAGCTTCGGCATGAACTTTTACCAGCCCATGATCGACTGGTTGGACGACCGTGACCGCGGACTGCGACCCCGTCCACCCCCCCACCTACCCTGGCTCAACGAGCGCGGGCTTAAAAAGTACGACCCATCGCAGCAGGGCATCAAGACGTACAGCGCCGGGAGAGCAGAGCAGCTCGCAGTAGAAGCGCAGCTCAGAGCCCAGGAGTCGCTGCGAGAGACCAAGGAAGGCCCCATCTTCCACCCGCGGTCGCCGTTCTCGCTCGCCAAGCAAGTCGAAGTCGCCACCTCCCTGACCAAGAAGGTGCTGGGTCACTCGTCGTACGAGGAGCGCCACGCCGACAAGTACCTCAAGGAGAAGGAGCTCGCCGACCTCCGCCGCCGCACCGAGGAAGCTCTGCTAGACCTCAACCCGAGGAGGATCATGGCCACCACCGACCTGGAGAGCAGCTCCTACCGCGCCAAGTCCCGGCGCGCCATCGCCAACGAGCTCATCATGGAGTCCATGAGGCACCTGCAGGACAGCCGCACCGAGGAGCAGATCCGCAAGGCCTACTCCGACACCCGGCGGGGCGTGCGCACGTACCAGACACCCTACTGGTGAGCAGAGCGGGGCAGGGCACAGCGAGTCGAACGGCTCCTTTGCAATTAATTTACGTGCAGTAACCATTCGACTTTAATCTTGTTTTCATTCTCAGTCGCGTCTCACGTTGGGTGTGAGATGGGGTCGTTTCTCGATGCATAGCTATTACTATGTGGAAGTACCCGAATTGTTTAACTTCTTATCGGTATCGGTTTGAAAGTAAACCATCCGCAATTGGCCGCAAACTCGATGCTGACTGAGCCGGTGGCGTCCATGTTTCCAGGTTCTATCCTTGGGAGTGGCCGCTCATGTTCTGAAGTGTCTCGGTACCGGTTGGGGTTGTTGCCCTCTCGAAGGAGGTAGGCCTGAGCAGGCTGTGCCGTTCGCTAAGGCTCGTTAAAGGGATGGCTTTTATTTTATTTTTTGTGTCGAGTTTCGAGTGATTTCCGAGTGCTTTTTGCAGTGACGTTGTTTTCTCAAATGCCGCCGACCGTAAGAGACATTGGTCGGACATTTGCGCTTATTAAAAATAATAATCATTCACTTGCAGGTTCACGCCGAACTCGTCTTGTCCGGTCCATGTCCTAACCCTAAACTCTCATTTCACTGCGCGGTAATTGAGACTAATTGTGTTTTGCCGGTGGCCTGGTGGGGCACGTCGGCCCCTCAGAAGCGTCCAGCCCCGCGCCCCGCTCCCGCAGCGAGCCGCCAAAAACGTTCCACTTGGCGATTATGAGGTTTAATAAGGCGGCACAGACTATAACCTGTAGCGCCCGCTCGCGTTGTCATTATAACGATAAAGCCCCTGTATGCAGTGTAGGGACAGCCGCTGGCGGAGCGCCAGGCCTCTTTTCTTTCCCTCATTCGTCCAAACGTCTGCTTCCTCAGGATATTGACTTACCGACTTTCCAACGGCGATGATAGAGGGGCGCGCGGCGTCGCGAGAAAAATAAATCGCTTCTTTCTCTCGACGTCCCGAGGCGAAGGATCTAGTCACTTTAGTCACAGAAAAATTTTCGTGGGACCGGCTCGTGCTGCGAGGATAGGGAGTAAGTCACACAAGTCTCCCCACACGGACGATCCGATACTTAAGTGACTTGTGTAGTGACTAGAGTGATCAGTTTTGCGGCCGCCCGCCGGCCCGGATTAGCTCCCCCCCC
>NW_026267328.1:134944-137329 GCF_000697945.3 Frankliniella occidentalis | reverse complement strand
GGAGGAGAGGAGGGGGGAGTGGAGTGGGGGAGTGGAGTGAGGGAGTGGAGTGGGGGAACTGGCCTAGCTCGAGTGACTTCTGTGACTCGTTTCGCGGGCCAACCCGAGCTCCCACCTGACTTAAGTGACTTGTAGAGGCTCAGGAAAATCCGTCTCCCCGGAGAACAATAGCATTCCTGAGCTTTGTGACTTATTTGTGACTTATTTGCGACTCGTGTGACTAGTTCTTTCGCCTCGGGGTTTGTCCGATTTTGAACCGCCTGTAATATTTCATAAACGTGCGTGTTGTTTTCTTTCTTCGTAACGTTAACCAAATGTCTCCGCAGACGACGTCTCGAGGATTCAAATTGTCTCTCTTCTTTTTTGAGAGAATCGGTCCTCAGTGGAGCTCGCGCCTCTGCCTTTCGCCTCTGACTTCCGGCCGGTACAACTGGTCTGGCTCACAGAGATGTTTTCTTTTCCGCCGACCCCGCGAGTGGCGCTGCCAAATGAAAGGATGAAGTAACCGCGTCGGGGACACGGTGTGTTACGCCTCTGTCCATGACAGAAATTTGGCGAGCGGTGATGTCACAATTAGGTGGGAGTTGCCAGAGAAAACGGTGGGTTACGGACAATATTTCGCTTTCCATGCGTGCGAGGTTTCTGGTTGTGTGTTTTGTTTTTTCATCTTTTTTGCTGCTCTCAGAATAATTTTTTCTTACTTAATTGGATATCGCGTGCTGAAAAATAATGAAGAGCGATGGGTCACAAACTACACAGTGAACAACAAAGCAGGACACTTTCCCTGCTCCTTTTTCCAATCCGATTTATACCCCACCTCAATTTTGTTCCGAGCCGGTGGTTTTTGTTGTTTTTCATCCCTGTTTTTTGTTGTTTGCCGCTTGTGTCCACGCCTCTGAGCTGACGCCTCTGACCTGTCCCACCTGGTTGTTGTGCCCCCGGCAGGTACTTCCCCTGGTCTTGGGAGGACCCCTCATGCGCGTCCACCAGTAAGTACCTCTCCTGGGAGCGCCCACGCTACGACTACTCCATGGCCCCCTGGGCCTGCGAATACCCGCTGTCCTACCGGTACCTGGGCCACCACAAGCACTCCTACGACTCCTGCCGCCCCATCCGGAGCTACACGATCCGCTACTGCCCATGTACGTTTGCCAACGGTGGAAAATTTACGATCAGGGAAAATAGTACAACCTTGTCGGCGAGTAGTTGAAAATTTGCTACATAATTTCCGAAGTTTCCTCTCGTATTTTGCTTCTCTCTCTCTCCATTCGATGCATGACGTTGGTCCCGACCAGTGGCTGTGCCTGCATGGCGCTTGCATGACCAGTTTGGCCCAGTGCCGAGGCAGCAGCGAAGCAAGCATTCCTGTTCGAATGCTGGCGAGACATTTAGCTAATTTGTCATTCGCTTTCATTACCGCCAGTTTCGGCTCCGCTGCTGTTTCAACTCGTGGCATTTGCTCCCTCGATTGATTTCCCTTCACGAGTGTTACCTCCGCTTTTATGAAATTTTGTGTAAAAACTTTTTTTTCTCTATGCTTTCATCATAATTCGTTAAAGTTAAGTTAATTTGTTCAAGTAAAGTTAATTCATAGTTAACTTAGTATTGCGCTGTACTGAGCACCCTGTTACGAACTAGGTGTCTGGGTGATAAAGGGTGTCAAAGTAAACACTGCTGTCAGCACTTGTGCCGACACTCCACGGGCTAAAAGAGTTTCGGAAGTGGGTGGGTGGGGGTGGGGGAGCAAAGGGTGGGATGGCTACTGGCTACGTGGGGGACATACGTCATAACGTAACAATGGCTAAGTACTGCTCGCGGCGACGAAACCCGTCATCAGCTGTAATTAGGATCTGTCGACTGATCGGTTGCCTGGTGTTGCAAAACCCAGGCTCCGTGAGTTGACCCGCCTAAACAGATGATCGGGTTTTGCGCGCACCTCCTCCGTTTACTAATCCGATGCATCAGCTGCCCTGTTCGCGTGCCCAGCGTGTCTAACGCCACTCTCTGTGTGCGTCGCCCGCAGGTTTCTCGCGGACGGTAGTGTAGTGGACAACCCCTACCTGAACCGGTCGCCGCGCCAGGTCGCCGGCGACATCCTGACCGGCAGTCTCAAGGTCCTCCAGGAGTGCGAGACGACGGCGCAGGTGCGACACGCCCTGAGGACGGCCAGGAAGGACCTCAACCACTACTTTAACCCCATCGAGGACAAGGAAGACATCGAGGACAGAAAGAAGGAGAAAGCGAGACAGAGACAACTCCTGATGAAGACACAATTGCTGTTCAAGTGATTTCCCTCCCCCTTTACTGCCCCTAACAAGCCTCTCCACCCCATCCCTCAACTACCCGCAATTGTAAATATTTTGCCCTTTTTTCGCCGAATAACAA
>NW_026267328.1:133268-134894 GCF_000697945.3 Frankliniella occidentalis | reverse complement strand
ATTGAGATGCATGCTGTATTTAATGCATGCATTGAGATGCATGCTGTTGCTACAACTCGTTTTCGTGGAATATTTACTAAGTGAGCTTTTCGGTTCTATTTTTGATAAGCCCCCCCCCCGCCCTTTTTGCTCATTTTCTAAACAACCCCTGACATTCCCTTGCCCCTTCCCCTTACCTACCAACCATCACCTCCCCGTACCCTTAAACCCCCTACCACTTCACACTCTTCATATCCCCACCATCCCTGACCCTTCTTTCCTCCCCATTCCCCACCCCACCCTCTTGCTCCACTCCACTCCCTCCCCACCTTCCCTAAACTTGACTCAACTTCTTACTGTGATCTTTGCCCCACCTTATTATTCACTTTCTTTATCTCCTTGCTTATACTATCATTCATTTTTTCATAATCCACTTCAGTCCTTTCATTTCTTCTCTTCGCCCCTTCCTCTCCATCCTACCATTCTCCTAGGGTATTTTAACGTTCCTTTCCTGTGGAACTATTATTATTCCTATTATTTGTATATTCTGTTATTTCCTGTCCAACTTCGCTATTTATTGTTATTTATTTTGTGTAAATTGCTGAGTATTTGCTCTCTTTTCTTTGTTGTCTTGCTCTTTGAAAATTAATGCTCCGGCAGTGAGCGCACAGTGATGTGTAACTACGAAAACTATATGAACCTTTACGAACTGTTTTACAAACCACTTCCGAGTTCGGACCTGATCTTGAAAAGTGTTCATGATGTGATTTTTTTTAAACCAGAGACTGCTGTAAGTTATCGAAGTAGAGATCATGTTCAAGACTTTTTCCTCGTTTTTACCTACATTATAAATTTATGACCAATAAAAACATTTGTAAAACTTTATTCACTTGCTCTCATATTTTGCTTACCTCCACACTTTCTTCCAGCTGGAATATATGTTTCACTAAACAAGGGAAAAAATCATACCTCGAAATGAATAGAACACAAAACAAGCAGCCTCTGATGGGAATGATAAACCAGTCGATACTCCCCCACATGCTCCCGCTCCCACACTTATCCCCCTCGCCACCCCTCCACTCCACACAGCAGCGTTTCCCTTCGCCTGAAACTCCCCTATGCACTGATAAACGAAGTGTGAAACGGGTAAACACAACACTAGTAAGGGCAGTGATATCGAGTCGAGTGTAGACTCTACAAATGGATATCAAAATACGGCCTCCCTCGCGAAGCCTTTCACCAACAAGGAGATGCACCACGCACTATAACCACGGGCCATTGCCAATGCCTCGGGTGCGGTATTTCGGGAGCGCCCCGCTGCGCTCACACACAGCCCATTCCATGCGACTAGTATATAGCGCGTTGGCAACGCACTGCCGCGCCACCGCCGCGGACCACTCGGTCAGTTGGTCGAGCCTGACGACCGCCCGCGGTCGGGGCCGAGGGTGGTGGGCGGGGGGAACGGGCGGGGGAGCCAGATATGCAGATGCAGAGGGCCAAGGGCGGCGCTGGCCCGCACTGCTCTGCGAGAGACGAGACATGCGCCTCCCGAACGTCAGTCGCAGAAACCGCACTCCTCTCGAAATAGGAAGGGCACGGCAGCAGGCGGCAGCTGAAACCGCCCCCGCCCCTTCTCATCCCCCTCCC
>NW_026267328.1:126502-128415 GCF_000697945.3 Frankliniella occidentalis | reverse complement strand
GTTTTTATTTTTCAATTTTTCTGAAAATATTTCGGATTTTTAAATCCCAAGCTTGGCCAGAACGGTGATCATTCTCATTCTGACCATTTTCTCGTTCCTCAACCAACCCCGCAGGTCCATCGCCGCCCGGGAGAACTTCCTGGTCGCCCTGGGCATCGGCGGCGAGGGCTATCACAACTACCACCACGTGTTCCCCTGGGACTACAAGTCGGGCGAGTTCAGCTACTACGCCTCCAACTACGGCGCAGTCTTCATCGAGCTCATGGCCAAGATAGGCCAGGCCACGCACCTCAAGTCGGTGAACCGCGACCTAGTCATGGCGCGCTGCCTGCGCACGGGTGACGGCACCCACCCCGTCTGGGGCTGGGGAGACAAGGACATGAGCGAGGAGGACAAGAGGGTCACCATCGTCAGCTAGGCCCATCCAGCTCCGTATTATTTATTATCATTATTACTATTCGCAAATCGCCGTCTTTGATCTTTAAGAAACACTGTGATACTAAATGTAGAAATCAGGTCGCAGTTCCGCTAGTATAGCGCCAAATAATGCACATGCCCAAGGAAAACGTTTTTCTCACAAAGACCTCATTGTGACCTCTGAGGTCACGATTCCTTGAGCTTGTGAGGTCACCAGTGAGGTCACAAGTGCAAGAATCGTGACCTCGTAAGTCATAAAGAGGTCACAATGAGGTCTTCGTGAGAAACACGTTTTTCTTTAGGTGAATTTGAGACTTTGAGAATTTTTTCCGACATCATTTCGACATTGTTTTTCACGTCGTTACGACATAAAAGTGTGCCTGAAATCGGAGGCTTTTCGACAGAGAAACGTGGGAACGATACCGACTGTCGAAAAGCCGTTGATTTCAGGCACACTTTCATGTCGTAACGACGTGAAAAAAGATGTCGAAATGACGTTGCCGGAAAAAAAATTATCACTGGGAATGCTCAAATGTGTCACAAAACATCACATTTAGATGCGCATTCCAGATCGGCGCTGCTCGCAGGGATGCGGCTTATTGTGTATGATCTTAGTATCGTTCACTTTTACTTACGACAATGTGTTTTTTTTCTTTTTGGTCTAGAGTAAATATCTAAACCAGCCAAACGCAAAAAAAAGTTCTCGAACGTTATTTGCTGATGACGGGACAGAAAACCGAACAATTTTCTGGAACAACTAATTGAGCTACTCCAACGAAACCGAACGAAACATTTTATGTGTCGGTCCGGTTTTACTAGGCCTACTTATACGAGAGTACTGCTCTCCCCATTCAGTTAAGGTACTATCGTCGTTTCAAGTGTGGCCAGCCATAATGGATATATTTAACTAATACAGCACATAAAGCAATGCCTTTTTTGCCGTGAGGAGACCTACGTGTTTGTAGTTCGGCCCTACTTTACCCTCAGCACTCCATACGTATGGTGTACGATGTATTTATGTATTTATTAGCAATGTTGAATAAATTATTAATTTTTTAAATGGTGGTGACGTGCTGAGTCTCACAAACTATGGCTGACATCAGAGGTCTCCGCACGACATACCCACCGTGCAAGTGAGACCGGTAACCTATGACCCCCCGGGACCCCAGTCACCGATTTGCTACTTAATTCGTGTACTTTGTCAGCAGAATTAGTTTAACATGACACCGGGGTGTCGCTCGACTCGCGCCTAATCCGCGCAAACTCGTTGTACTGTACTGTACTGTACCCGTACCCCTTGTCACCGTACCACAGAGTTCATCATCAGGGATTTTTGCTTTGAAAATCTAAATCAAGAATCTATCTTGAAAGCAGATGATACAACTTTAAGAATATGTCTGTTTTCAAATTTTCTCCCGGATTTAGCTGTCATTTGTTTCTGGTTTCTTGTTATTTGCAATTTCAGCGAACAAGCGGCGTTGAAAAGCGCGGGCACA
>NW_026267328.1:125567-126452 GCF_000697945.3 Frankliniella occidentalis | reverse complement strand
GGGGGCTGAGTGTGGGGAGGATGACGACAAGGGTGTGCGGGGGCTGAGGGGAGGAGGGTCTACTTGAACAGTAGTAGTGCCAAGCGCGGCTGCGCGCCATTGTGTTGGAGCAGTGACATGACGCCGAAATGAAACACTTGCCAAAAAAAATAATGGACGCCGTGGTGAGTTGATGTGACGGCACGAAATGGTGAGGCGCACACAGAACATCGTTGGAGAACGTTTGCACCGCACAAAACGAAAAAGAAATGCATTTACCTCGCCTGACTTCTCTTTAGCAGGTGGGAAGAGGGGTAGAGGGTGTCGTGTCGTACGGCCAATAAACCTGTTCGGATAGCTGGTTTATTGCTGCGGCAGCCGGGTACACTTTAAAGTACAAGGGTTTCGTTCTCTGAACCGCCGCGCCGGCCGGCAATCCCTCTTCATTGTCCTCTTGGCACTCTAGCGCGCAGCCAGGGACGCGTTTCTAAATCTAATATGCCTCTAGAACAATAGGCCGGCAAGCCAGGGCGGCGAGGCCACGTCGGGCGAGGGGGGGGGGGGGGGGGTGTTTAAAAAAAAAACTCACCTGAGAATAGGGCCGGCCAATTGTCACCTGCGGGAGAAAAGACGAGGCCGAAGGTGACCGAATATGAGAGTTGTCATTAACCAACGAATAATTCTAACACGCAGTTTTGACCGCGCCAACACGCTAAAAGCAGATTAGCCCACGTCATCCCGATTGTCCAGCGTCGAGGAGTAGCTGATCTTGTAGCTGATATTCTCTGAAAACCCAACAGCATGCATTGCATGCGTTATATAAAGCATGCATGGTATGCATGCTGTATTAAACGCATGCATTGAGATGCATGCTGTATTTAATGCATGCATTGAGATGCATGCTGT
>NW_026267328.1:121483-124253 GCF_000697945.3 Frankliniella occidentalis | reverse complement strand
AAGCTAGCTGACACCTTAAATTTACTTATCTATTCTTTACGTTTAGTCAAAAGGTTTTTAAGGTATCATCTGCTAAAAAGGTCTACACAAAAAATTTCACTCAGTTCTTGCAAATCAGTGCTTTGCAGGCGGTTTGCAAATTGCAAATTGCCCTTTGCCTATCGTTTCGCTGACCACGGTGCCTTATACGGCCCCGGTCGGATATGCAACCCGCCGACACGCCTCCAAGCGGCCAGTATAACTACTTAAGAAATTCGCGGGCATATTCAGCCACCGTGGCATGGACGTATCTGTCTTTAATTTGTCACAAGAACCCGTGACAGCAGCCGCACCTAATACAAACGGAAAGTGCCATCACTTCCAATACTCCACCACATTTAGTTTGTTGAGCTTATACTTAGGATTCTGACCACTCCAAGGTGTGGAATTGTTACCGTGAGATGCTTCCACGATAAACGTCTTCTCTGCCGACGCTCCCGCTCCTGGGGCTGGAGCGCTTTCGGGCTACCTTGCTTTCGGGTGAGAGGGGAGGGGGAGCGGGCCACCAACCTCACACTCCTGCTTGGCGGGTTGGCCTACCCGAAGCGCACCACCAGGCGCTATTCTGCTTAGCCTCATTAGCACAGTCAGCTCTTGGGAGCGAGACCTCCAAAAACTCACGTTTCCCGTGACCGCGATTATTTTACTCGTTCTATTATTTGAGTTGTAAGTTATGGTTCTCACCCAACATGAGTGAGGTACCTCAGATTGCTGAGGTCAGAAAAATTTCACTTTCTCTATGATTAGGCGAGGAAAAATTGTGTCGCTCATTTCGATCACAGACTCTCACTTAAGGATTTCGGTGAGACATGCATTGTGGAAGCACGATAACTTGAAGTTAACTGAGGATTCAGCTGTTAATCTGTTCGTATCCGATCCCCTCACACTCACGCAGGTCTGTCTGTCACTCAATGGATTTCAACGCTCCCACGCGCACACTGTTCGCAGAGTCAACTATTTGCAGTTTGTATTGCCTGCCTATAGAGGACATAGTCTGACGTCATCACGTTTTCTCTCATTTCTCCCCCGCTTCAGACTTGATGTGGGTGGTGTTATTGTTTGAAGTTGTGTTCTCGGAAGTAGAAGGTTCCAGTTTCAGGCTGACGTGGTGAAATCCCAAGTTACTTTTCATCGCTTTTTAAGATCCTTGACCAAAATGACTTGGATTGACAACGGTAATAGCTTTACGTACTTTAAATGTTACATTTATACTATGCCATTGCTCCGACTAGTTCAGTAATAACCTTTCTTTTTAAGAATTCTTTTCTGCTTTTTTATTATAGACAAATTTCCTTGAATACTAATCTTTATCAGACATCAAAATAAACTGTGCTCTATAAAGCATTTCATGTTTACCTAATTTTAATGGGCACTTTGTGTTTAGCATTCTTTTGTTCAAATTTTACTTTATTCTTTCAGATGGTACAATTCACGAGTCCATGCCATGGGGTGTTTCCAAAATCACATCCATGTTCTGGGGATTTTTGAATGTTGTGTATTTGTTGTAAGTAAATATTTTGTGTATTTAAACATTCTAGTATTGCTGTTTAGACTTTGTCACCATTATTGTGTTTTGTGTTTTGCAGCTTCACAACCCTCATTCCAGGTCTACGTAATTCAGATGGGGAGAGCACAAGCTACAGAGCACCTCGAGGTGGTGGCGGTGGTGGTGGAGGAGGCGGTGGGGGTGGTTTCAACGGACGCGGGTATGTTGACTCAGCATATGATCCACTATCACAATTTGATCAGTTTCAGCTTGTAATGGAGAATTTAATGGGCTACATCTTTTTTGGGGGTCTCACTTCCTGTTCGTCTTTCCTCATACAGCCCTCCTCGCCCACCAAAGCCAAGAGGAAACTTCAGATCATTTGGTGATATGTTCGGCCAGGGCTCTGTCAATATGGGAGGTTGCCCTGGTGGGAGCTGTGGCAGAATGTAAGATCAAACAACATTGAGAGGAAGCCTGCTTGAAACAATTTTGTAATATGCCTATTTGAGAACATTGAACTATTTGCTTGTAATTACTACAGTACCTTCACTATTAAAACAAATTTCCACATCAAAATAGACTTGGATTCAAAATTGTTTTAATCTAGGCTTCGTATCTTTTAATCTACTGAAATGTTGAGGTCATAAATGAATTGTGATAATATTTAGAGTGTAACAGTAATTGTGGAGTGTAAATCCTTTGCACTGAATTTCTTTTCTTGTTCTCTCTGGGAACTGCTAAATTTAATCTATTAATTTTTGTAAATACTTTAATGTGTTGTTCTTATTTTATTTTATTTTTCTTTTGCAATGTAATCTGTATGCGTGAGACGAAAATGTTTGTCAACACACTTCACTGTGTCAAGAGCAGCATTCCAGATTCATTTCACATATATAGATTAGTTTCTTTTTTCATATTCCATCTTGTTGTCATGTGTTCCTGATGTCAGTGAGAGTGATGTGTTAACTACTATAAATCTTTGTATTTTTTTTTCCTTGTTTGGCTGTCTTGAATGGTCTTATTTCTAATGTGATAAATATATGTACTTGAGAAGTTAATGTGCTTTAGAATATTTTGTTGTTTTAGAGACAATTTAAGTATGCTTGGCAACATTCATCAGTAGTTACTAGTTACTAGTGAAGGTGGAATGAAGAATCACAAATCAGACGTTGGTTTGTTGAAAGTTAATTGAAAGGGCCTCACATTTTTCTGTATTGACGTGATTTCATCATTTATTTATTT
>NW_026267328.1:116025-116733 GCF_000697945.3 Frankliniella occidentalis | reverse complement strand
TATCCTCCACAGGATACCAACAAATTTTGATACTTCTCTAGAATAGAGAAAATCAAACATGTGTTTTCGGTCGAACTATATCGCAAAAGAGAGCAAAAACGGATTATTTGTTTTTTCATTTATTATTTTTTTGTGTGCGGGAATACGATGTGGAACAGTATCCAATGTGTTTGTAAGGCCCCATGACAAACTATCTTCAGTTTGTACTTTAAAATATATTTTTCGCCGCTTGCTTCTTGCTTCGCAAAACTAACACACACATATTTATTATCTCCGAAAACTGCCACTGAGCCGACAAGCCCAATCGAGCCGACCAAGCCACACAACGACCAGAAAACACTCCTTTGCTTGCCGCTGGCTGTTTGCGTGCAGCTGAAACTGTGAAAACTAGATCTCGCCGAGTTCCGCTTCCGCCTGCGTGGCGGGGCCCGGCCCACCGCGGCCCGCTCATGGTCCAGGGCGCTGCGCTGCGCCTCGCGGTGTGGCGTGGCGTGGCGTGGCGTGGTGTCGATGCAGTCCAATCTATGAGTAAAGAGCCACCGCGCCCCGCCGCTGGGGGGCGCCGACCCGACCTGGCGGGCGTCACGCAACTCCACGCAACACGCGCGGAGGAGGCCGTCATCACAATATCGACGAACCGCGAACCGATTCATTATAAACTAAGTTTTCTGACCCGCTCGGCCGCTCCCGACTCGACTCGGGATCCCG
>NW_026267328.1:111568-115975 GCF_000697945.3 Frankliniella occidentalis | reverse complement strand
GGGGGGGGTCAGCTCATTGCGAATAATGTTTTGATATCGCGTTGATAGATGAATCAAGCGTCCATATTCCATCACCATTTGGAAGTGTTCAACTGCCCAACTGTCAGTTATGCTCTTAAACGTCTTCAGCTCCGTAGTTATGTGCACTTTTAACTGTTCAACTCCTCTGTTGATCACTTTGTTCAATTGGGCGCACTCTAAGTATGGGCAATGTTCAACAGGAGAGGTGAACAGTTAAAAGTGTAAGCAACTACCGAGCTGTACACTTTAAAGTGCAAAACTAGCAAGCAGATGTTCAATGGAAATACGTGTTAAAGGGGCGAACGTAGTTTATTTCATCAGTGCGCACCCACCTTACGACCTGAGAATCTTACGCGATTCAGGTGGTGTGTTGTTGTCGCATGGTCGCGGCGATCAAGGCGACACCCGCCAGCATGGTTGTCGCGAAGACACGCGGGCTGAGCAGGCAGCTCTCCTGTTACAAACTAACCCAGGCACCGGGGTGGAAGGCGAGGGCGAGAAAGATGAGCGACAAGGAGCGTATTGACTTTGCAGCCGTCGTCGTCATACTCGGCAAATAAAATGTGCACGTGTGACGTATTTACAAGTCGGAGGGTATGTCGACACGCGTCGTCACGTTGTTCGTTGTTTTGTTGTACACAGGCCCGTGTCAGAGGCGCAGTGAGCAGTCGTGGAAAGGAGTCCCATTATAACCGGTCCTAACTACACATATTGAATATTTATCGCGAGTAAAAGTGCAACGCCTAGGGTCAAATAAGTCAGCAGAAAGAGATGGCTGCACTGTGACGGCGGTGACGTCCGCAAGCAGTGAGAGTGCCGTACTATGCGTGCGCGCGCGTGTGTGTGTGTGTGTGTGTGTGTGTGTGTGTGTGTGTGTGTGTTCGTGCACGTGTGTGTCTCTGTACAGGCTCGGGTGCTAAATGCGCCGGCGCGCTTCTGCTTCCTCTGCCCGCCGCCGCTCGTGTTCAGCGAGAGCGAAAACTTTTGCATAATCTGAAAGAGGTCGCCGAGTCCGACCCGCCGGCCGGTCGCCAGTCCTGCTCAACGGGGCGGGGCGGGACACCCGGGCTAATCATATAAGATGCGGCTTCTGCTGCTACTGGCGCCGCCCGCACCGAGGAAATTCACTTCTTTGAGGGAACGAAATCCATGGCTTCTACGAGATGTTTGTAGAAACCAAAAAAAAAATATTTCTTCAGCTAACAACAAAAATTCTTCCATTTCTATTTTCGTCATCTGCACAAAAACTTTTGACTTTGTTTTCTGGCCCGAAATTTTCTTTAAAGTATCACTTTAAATGGGTAGGCGTCTTATGACGCCAATATTTTGCCGTCAAAAGACGCCAACCCATTTACAGTGTATAAAATTTCCCTTCCCCAATAAAGAAACGGCTTTCTGGCTGGTTCAAACAATCCCGCCATTTTTCTTAGTTTTCGCAGAAACTTGTGATGATTGGGGTCGAGGCTGAGCAGCTTATTGCTCTTCGCGGGCCGTAAGCGTTACGGTCTCACACGACACGACGGCGGGAATGCGAATTTGCAATAATACACCGTCTATTTTTCTCCAATTTGGCCACTGCTCGCTCGTGTGCCCTGGCGTGTAATCGTCGACCCGCACGCGCGCGCACGCACGCACACACACACAGATACCTAGACACACACGCACGCGCGCGCGCGCACACACACACACAAGCACGACCCGTATACTTTGTTACGCCTTACGCAAGGCACTCAGGCGTCATTATTGCACTCAAAGAAACAACAGAAGACGGCACTTTTGATTTCTCTGACGTTCGCGTACCGCGTCGCGTCGTCGGCGCCGGTAAATCAAGACCCACCCATCGCACACTGGAAAAACAAAGGTAGGACTCGAAGGGTTTTAATGCCCTTATAAGAGCATTAAAAAATAGCACCACTTCAAAGGAATAAAATTGCCAAAAGATGTGAAAATTTAATGCATTTGGACATTTTTGTGTCATTTGCAATAAACGCATTAAAACTTAAACCCCTAGAAAGGCATTGACACATTGAGTCCCCCGTGACCACAGGCGTGGTCACAATAACACGGTTTTGCTACCCCCCTCCCCCCCCCCCCCCAGGACTCAACGTGTTAAGTCCCTACCTTCGTTTTTCTTGTGCACACGTGTACAGAAATAATAAAACCCTGAATCCCCCATTGGATAAATTTGGCTGATCGCTTGTTAAATTCTAATTTGCCCATTGCGGTTTTGTGCAATTTTTCTGCGGAAGTTGACAGTTTTTCCCTTTTTCCTGCGGACGTTTTACGAACCCGTGAATCAGAAAGACTCTATTTGTGCCCAATTGTAAATAACACTGTCTATAGATTTCAAGAAAATTTAGATTTGACTATGGGAAATAAATCATCATCACCCTCTCCGCTTACCTGATTTATGATTTCCCAGTTCGGTTCGACCCGAAAGAAGTCAGGGTAAAGTTGGAAGGACTTTATTTTTGGCTCCAAACGTGAAAAGTCGAAAAAACTGGGACACTTAGACTCCTGTACACGTACACGACGGTGCTTACCTCATGATGACAATGCTTGGCAACGCCGTCAACAAATCATTGAAAATGCCGTAGAAAATGAGCAAAGCGAAAAAAAATAGAGGCAAATCAGGCAACGTCGTTATATTTGTGTGCCAATCAGCCCGTCAGGTGTTATTACCCATAAAGCTCTACGGAGTGCGGGCGGAGGTGTGTCCGTCGCGGTTACACGTGTGGTATAGTATCGGCTAGTCCCCATTAACAGAGGAATCCGGTAGTGCGGATACGCCGAAGGGAAATTCGTCGACGGGAGAAACTTTTTATTTTTTCCAGTTTCCAGTTCAATCGCGTAATAATTAGGGATCGACTAGAAAGTACGTGCGTTTGCCTCAAGCTAAGCGCCTGCGAAATTCGAGGTAGGCCACCCCGCAGCACACGGATGCACTGCAGGCGAGATGTTGTCTATCCATGAGGCGCTATTTAAGCGCCTGCATGAGCTGAATTTAATTTCTTGACGACCCCTCACGGATCGTGAGGTTACAAAGAACTTTAAAAACGGGCAGTTTGCATCAAAATTGAACAAAAGATGTTAATAGATAGTAGTACGACAAAAACTTTCCACGCAATGGATCTCCAAAACATGTCCGAACGCTTTGTTTTAAGTCGTGTGCAGCGGCAGTTCATTAGACTGCATTTGCATTTTGCTATGACAGCCTGAAAAGCACCTTGCCAGTATAATTGTTCATACTGACCTGCTGCTCGCGAGCCGCCCACTTTACGTAAGGAACGTACCTGCCTGACACACGAGTCCACACGTCCCATTTAAGTAGCGATAAACGTTGTAATAGTGACACCTGACACTTTTACAACTGCTGGCCTGTCCCAATTGTCGAGTGTCCGGGTCAGGCGTATAACTACACACGCGCAGCGCGCACAGTCACACACACACACACACACACACACACACACACACACACACACACACACACACACACACACACACACAGCGTGACCATGCGGTACTCGAGTCTGTACTCACCATCGTTGGAAGCGATCTGCACAGGCATGATGGTGGATGTGGTGGTTGTGGTAGCGGTAGTGGTTTCCTGGTCTGCCTCTCGGGGGTCCGAGCTGGTCGCGGTCGGGAAGACGTTCCTGGACGCACTCGACACAACAACGCGCGACAACTTCGCTACACCCCGCAGGCCACCGGGCTGGACTCGCTAAGAGCCTCCACCCGGCGCGACCAGGCTTTATAACACCTGGACGCGCCTGGAGGCTCGCCTGGAGCGGGCGGCCGGAGCTCCTGGAGGGGGGAGGGTACCGCCTGGAGCCACCTGGAGTCACGCCTGGACCTGGACCAGGGTGATGTCAAAGTGCTTCGGGCAGATGTGCGCATCACAAATGTCATGGCATTTCCGCAAAGAAGAGTCGAATACACCGTAATTTCGGTAACTTGAGAGTCAAATAGCCGCTATCAGGCATAGGGAGTCTCCGCTCTGGACGCGAGGTGTACCTCGATGATGTGATGGCGAGGCGATTCAAACATGGCAATGACGAATAAGAAACGATGAGATGCTTTGAAATTTATCCGACACCCTCCGACACTGAGTTCTTGAACAATTATTATTTCATGGTGCGCGTGGTCCATACCTCCGTCCATCGTCCGTCCATTTCCATTTGGTAGTGAGTCAGGTCCCTCGGTAGTTATTAGGTCAGGTATTTTCCCCCGCCCGTCCGTCTGCCCAGTGACCCGATGAGTCCATGTTTTAAGAAGTATCAGGACTCTTTCCGACGGAAAACGACTGAATCATTTCGGTAATGACCCACGACCTACTACTCTGTACGTTCGCTCTAGCGCCTCCCGCACGCAACTCCCCCCCCC
>NW_026267328.1:101740-107113 GCF_000697945.3 Frankliniella occidentalis | reverse complement strand
CCTACAGCAGTGCCTACAGCAGTGCCTACAGCAGTGCCTACAGAGACACCTCCTGCAGCCCCTACGGCAGTGCCTACAACAGTGTCTACAGCGTCTACGGGAGCACCTGCTACATCGCCTACTGACGTTACGGTACCTACAGATGCGCCTACTTCGGCACCTTCACTTGCAACCACAGTGCCTACGCCTGCGACGACCGCTGATGAGACGCCCATCACGTCGACCACGGAAACGGCAGCCAGGACTGTACCGTTGGCCGAGGATGACGTTGATACCACTACACCAAGTCTTCTACCTACGACCACAATAGAACTGACTCCAGCTCCCTCAGCTGCGACGACGGTGACTGGCTAGATGACTTTCGTTTCGACGCCAGCTGAAACGATATCGGGTGCATTTGTTGCATTTGGTGCATTTACTGCTTAAACCTGAAGGAGTTATCAGTGCACCCTACCCTCGACCTGTGCAGTCAGGGGGAATTCCACATTAGCGGCATATGCACGCTCCAATTATTCGTTCATATCTTGGAACACTATCGAAAGTGTCTAGTGGTTTTCAATGCTCTCCATATCCTTCACACACACCTTTACTCCATGTACTCAATGTGGATGGATATAGGGCTGGGTGGCCGCATCGGTTGCTCGTAGCCGTGTAGCCTCTCCGTGGCTGTGCTACGTCCGCGCCATCTATCGAGCTCGATGTCATGCCTGCTGTCACTAAGTCTCCCTTGTGTCACGCCTGAACAAGAGACGACCAGCAGCGCCCTCTATGGTCATGTGGCAGTCCAATGTTTTTTGCTGTTGTTCTTCTTGTTGTTGTTAGTTTACTTAGATTTGGATTTTGTTTTGGAAGGAAAGTGTCAGTGATCTAGTGATCTGATCACGGACATTGAAACGGATTAAAAAAAATGAAAAGTCTTGCAGAAATTTTAACGTAGATTATTTCCCTGCTCTCTCAGCCACTCTGCCAAAGGTTGAAGTATATTTGTTCACACTGCTGTTAAAATGAATATTAAAGAACGTGAAAAGTACATAGAGGAGTTTGACTTTCCACATTGCGACGATGCTACGAAATACGAGAAAGTGGCCAAAATCGGTCAAGGTACTTTTGGGTGAGTATTGTTTTCTGTCCTAGAAGATTGTATTGCGTCTCAACCAATTAAATACCACTTGTCAACTACCTACGAAACTTTCACATAACCTAAGCTTCAGAAACAATGAACCTTGAAAGAAACTTTTCTTTCTCAAATGAAAGGTTACACAAGTTTACTATTTGACATCGTACCTTTCTTGTAATAAATCAGTAGTTGTAGGTATTTGTGACTTCAGCTTAGTTCTCTATCATTTTAATTTGTTTCATTTTTCATAATGTTACGTAATGTTCAAGGATGTATGGTTAAATTCTTGTGCACTGATATATCGTCCTACTTATTTGCAGAGAGGTGTTCAAAGCCAAGGAACGGAAGAACCCTAAAAAATTTGTAGCTATGAAAAAGGTTTTGATGGATAATGAAAAAGAGGGGGTAAGCTTTCATAGTTGCCTTAAATGTTTTTCACTTTTATAGAATTCCTCTTTAGCTAAAGTGATTCCTAAACCAACATTATTCCCTATTATTTCCAGTTTCCTATTACTGCTCTTCGAGAAATACGTATTCTTCAACTTTTGAAACATGAAAATGTGGTTAATCTCATAGAAATATGTAGGACTAAAGGTGAGTGAAATATATATTGTCATGTACAAATCTTTTTTAATGTCACACAAGTAACATTAAATCTACATCCTTTCCATATGAGTAAGCTGTCATTAGGACCCTACTTGAAATCGAACTTTTGTTTTTTTGTTACAGCTAATGCCACCAATAGATATAGGTCAACGTTTTACCTTGTATTTGACTTCTGTGAACATGATTTAGCTGGACTTCTCTCCAATGTAAATGTTAAATTTAATTTAGGGGAAATTAAGAAAGTAATGCAGCAGCTTTTAAATGGGTTATATTATATTCACAGCAACAAAGTATGTTTCATATTCTTTACCTTACTAAGGTTTATTTCCAACACCGTCTTGTCTTGACTTGTGTTGTTTTTATTTCTTTGTTAATTCAGATTCTACACAGAGACATGAAAGCTGCAAATGTGCTCATCACTAAAAATGGTATACTGAAACTTGCAGATTTTGGTCTAGCCAGGGCTTTCAGTATTAGTAAAAATGGGACTGCTAATAGGTAAAGTTAACACCTCTTCCAGTCAAAAGTTACTAGCACCTTGTGTTCTAGTTTTAAACCTCTGCAACGTTTCTTTTAGGTACACTAATCGGGTGGTAACACTGTGGTACAGACCCCCTGAACTCCTGCTGGGTGACCGGAATTATGGTCCTCCCGTAGATCTGTGGGGTGCGGGCTGTATCATGGCTGAAATGTGGACTCGTAGCCCTATCATGCAAGGAAACACTGAACAACAGCAACTCACACTTATTAGCCAATTGTGTGGATCAATAACAACTGATGTATGGCCTGGTGTAGAAAATCTGGATCTCTTTTCCAGAATGGAACTTCCACGGAATCAGAAGCGGAAGGTAAGCAAAGCTGTGGGCCTATGTGTAAACTAGATTTGTTTTCTCAGAATTTGTCTCTCCGGTATATATTTCCTGTTTGGTGCATATGTATATGAAATTGTTATAGGTTCGAGAACGTCTAAAGCCGTATGTTAAGGATCCGTATGCTTGTGACCTGTTGGATAAACTACTAATTTTGGATCCAAGTAAACGAATCGATTCAGACTCTGCTCTGAACCATGATTTCTTTTGGTGTGATCCTATGCCTGGTGATCTGTCAAAAATGCTTGCCCAACACACACAGAGCATGTTTGAGTACACAGCTCCTCCCAGGAGAGCTGGCCACATGCGTCCTCACCATCATCAACCCATCCAGAAGCCTTCCCATATGGACTCTGGATACCAAGACCGAGTTTTCTGAGTACCGCCAGCTCCCCCCCTGATGCACGGAGGTATGTTGTGTTTCAGTGCTCTAATCTATTGACTAGGGATAGGAACCTTCTATTCAATTAGGAGAAAATGACTTGTCATGAAATGTAAAACTTTCTTTTGTTGCAGCCTCCTCTGAAGTAAAGAGGGAGCATTCTCGTCCATCATGGTGGGTTCCTTCTCGGGAGGGGAGCGCGGCCGACATGAATTCGCCGCTCAAAAAGCAAAAGTTCCAAGCCAAGAAACCAACTCGTTACACTCCAGGCGCTGGACTGGTGCCTGCTGAAGCCCCGGTGTGCTCGCTAACGCCCACGATCCAGGGGGTTTCGGGGGTTTCCCAGTCCAGTTTGCCTCTACCACTGCCAGCAGGGCCCACGGGTCCCCTAGGAAGACCACTGTCGCCCCCTGCAGCCCCTACTCCTGGACGTGGCCGATCGGGGGGACCAAATTGTACCACAGCTCGACGTCCACACACTGATCAACAAATTGTAGATGACAAACTACAACCAAAGTAGGAGGATTTTACTACATGCTATGTATGCTTTTTTGTTGTCTGATAGATTTAACTGTTAATTGTTAGTGTAAAATATGATATGCATCCTAATAGAGGTCTTTGTTGTTCTTCTAAAATTTAAGGAAATTTAAATGTATATGGTATGCACTGTTAAACTTGTTAAACTTGTAATATTTCAATGTGTGGTTAAGATGGTGCTTGTTATAATTTATGCAAGTGACCATTGTACTGAAACATGTATTCTTGAAGATCCTTCATTCATATATAACAATGTCATACTTCCTGTACTTTGCAAGGAGCTCATCTGACTGAATCTTCACTCTGTAAATTATAATTCCTGATATTTCTTACCCATTTACTCATGATTTGTGCATTGTAATGATAATTGTTTATTATATAGCTGTAAAAAGTTGTCACAGTTTTCTCTTTTTTATTTAAAATGATTTCAATCATTTCAGCCAAAAAAGTGGACCACTATTGTTAACACTTGTTAACCTGTAAATATCAGGAATCCTCCTCATGCTTCTTTTGTTCTTATTTTGTACATTTAAGATGTAGTCTTCCTCCATATTGTGTTTGAATAGACTAATATTTAACACAGCAATAAAGTTGGATTCTTGGCATATGGGAAAGTACAATCTTTGCAGTTCCTCAACGGAACATAGGCTCACCCTGACTCTGACAGCGTAATCTAATAAAGGGTAACTGTCCACCCTAAAATTCTTGTTAAAATACTACCATAATAAATAAAATTAGTACGCATTATTGGAATTGAGCAGAAGACGCCAATGTTCACTGAGTGTGTTACCGTTTCCTTAAATAGGCGTGGGGGGGGGGGGACGCAACACGGCAACTGGGAGAGCAATAATTACCTCAGAAGTTCTGATCAGACGAGGACACTCACCGACATATCGTAAGTACGCTGGGCCGGGATGTGAATTTGTAGGGTTCCCGACCTATGGAACATGTGGCTGCAGTGGGGAACTCCCAGAGGGGAACCTCGGGAGGGAAGAGCTGTGTGATGGCCGAGGACGCCTGCCTGGAGGTAGGCAATCCCGCCTCGCTTGTGCGGAATGTGATCCTTTGGGGGTCACGACCCGTGCACCGTGTGTGGTTGCTGGGCGCAAACGTCACGCCACGCCAGGGAAGTGCCATGGCTGAGAGCGCCTAGAGGGTAGGCAACCCGTGCGCGAGTTGTCTGTGAGGCTCTCGGGCTCGCGCCGACGTCCCTGTTTGTATCTACACGATTGTAGCTACAGCCGACAGTGCCCGAGTCAGCTTAAACCGAACCGTCTACAGACGAATTCATTACTTCCGCCAATGCTAGAATATCAACCAGAAGTAAACTGCGCTATAAGAACTAAAGCGAAAACGAAAGATATCAATGCCTCTCCGAAGCTATCTCGCCTTGTCCAAGCGCTCGGAGGGACAGGGGGCCGCGGGGCCCGATTCAGGAAAGCATTGCCTACCCTCCAGGCGTTTTCAGCGACAATCATCGACCCACGCCTAGATTGACACGGCCTCACTTCTTAGCTTCAGAAAGGATTTATGAGCCTGGAGTCAAAAGAAGCCTAAACCCAAAGTCCCCGTCACGACAGGCGCCTTAGATAGAAGCCGTGGCCTACCTCGCAGGCGTCCAAGCGACAACTCATGTCGCGGCGACAAGTGGTAGTAGACACGTCCCTGTCCATGGACACAAAAATGTGGTCACAAATGGGGCAACATACGATGTCCGACGCCACTAGCCACACGCCCCTTTTGTAGTTAAACAGTTGCAGCTACAGTAGTCGACATGACCGCATGCAGCTTCATCCGAACCAAAATTGTCGGCCTTTAAGATCAACTCCCGGGCGGGGCAAATTTTTTCTTTGTCGCTTTTT
>NW_026267328.1:93759-96135 GCF_000697945.3 Frankliniella occidentalis | reverse complement strand
AGCATTGGCGGAAGTAATGAATTCGTCTGTAGACGGTTCGGTTTAAGCTGACTCGGGCACTGTCGGCTGTAGCTACAATCGTGTAGATACAAACACGGACGCCTCCCGCCGCCCCTTGCGCATGTATGGGGGTGAGATGAGCATATCTGAAAGTGGGGGCATACTCCGGAACATAGGGTTTCAATGAAAAACAAATGTTTATAAAACAGTAACTACATAATTTATTTACTTTGTAGAGAGACTTAAGTCTTTACAAATATAAAAAGAAATGCTTGATGTGGCAGCCTTGAAACACTCAGAGCCTATTCGCTCTTAAAGAGAAACTACATGATATGATATGGTTATATACATCTATACTCGGTACACAATTGACATTACAGAGAGATACATTGAAATGTCAGAAGATGGGGACTAGAGTGAATCAGCTCCAAGTAGTTTGCACATTATCTCTTAACCTTTTAATGTCAAGCTCGTAACAGATATTATAGGGAGGGAGAGCTACCAGAAACACATAGAAAGTTTAAATACATACATTCTGGTATGTTACATATGCACTATTTTAATTTACAGAAATGTACGGTATCTCTACTCAAGCTTTAAAGTCGCTTTAAAGAGAGTGCTGCCTGGCAAGTTAAACAAAATGTCAAAATTTAATGCTTTGAAAGTTCCATTTAAAACTTCCCATGATAATACCCTTCATAAGAGTGACATGAACATATTTCTTCATAGGTATCACAAAAAAATGCAAATTACCATTTTTTAGGACAATTTAAGAATACAAAACGGCACATTCAACAGAATTTACAATGTTGGTTCAACTACAAAGTCCTTACGAACACTGCATACACATACCAGCCAGTCCAGGGGTACACAAATTATGGCTTACCAGTAAAATAATACTTCTTTCTTGCCAAAAATGCTCAAATAACAGAAATATTACTTGGAAACAAGTTTTGGATGTAACATTCATATGTTTGATAATTCAAGCCTTAAACAAGCCCAGCCAGAAATGACATGTTGTTGTTGTCTTAACATAGTGGGTCAAAGCAGATAAAAATATGTCGAAACTGTGAGTTTTTCAACGTGACCATGTCAATTTGACAAATATCAATGCAAATTTTCTGGCTGGGAAGGGCATGTTTACAAAATCTAAGCCTGGAACAGACAGACCTTACATACAACCGTGTATGCAAAGCAAAGAATACAAAGAAACACATAGCGTAGTTCAAAAGTGGGAAAAAAAAAAAATGCTTAGCTTGTTGTATCACATTTGAAATTATTTAAAAGTTTATCTCAATACATAAAAGATGGGTTCTTGCAATGGCTCTCCTATATCTCACAATGGCAACAATCACAATCCAAAAATATGAATGTATATAAGTACTGTACTGTACAGTTTTCAAAAATATAGAATTAGACATTATGTATTTGGAACATTGATGACACTACATTAACATGTGAAGAAAGACAGCAAGATAAAAATATGGCATGCAGCTCACTACGAGTGAAAATATCTAAAAGATATATGGCTGTGATACTTCAAGGAAGTACACTTCAAAAGGCACTAGGTAAGGTTGTTCTGCAAATGGTTGTAATAGTTACACATGACAAGAGGCTAATACCAACACTTTGATTGTCATATAGTTAAGTTGCTACTATATCAGTCCAGATGATTTCAAACAATCATGACGTTTACCATATACAATTCAATTATGCAATAGTGGCTACCATACAACAGTTGAGAAAGTGCTCTCAAATTTCTAGAATGTTTGATGGTATTGTCAATATTTGCTCATACCTAAGGGTACATTTAATCACAACATAAGTTCTAAAAGAGTTAAGTTACACACTATAATAAATATGATGCATAAAGTAAAACTTATTACAAAAGAGGAAGATAAAGGTTAAAGCTCCTCAAAATACAGAACTCTGATAACACATGAACATTTGTCCAATCTGCTTTACTACTTTAAAGTTAATTGATCATTTAGCACCTAAATCAGATTGGCAAGATGAAAATATTTCAGTCACCGAGATTCAGGGTCTATACTTAAATATACATAAAATCAGTGGACATTCAACAAATTGAATATAACTTGTCACCTAAAAGGGGGCAAGAAGGGGAAGTATGGTACTACTAGATGCAGATGATTATAACGATGCATTCACAAAAGGATTTCTTAAAGGGTGTACTTATTCAGCAGAAGTGTCATACTCATACTGAATGTGATGAAAATTATAGACAATGTACACAGTGTTCTCAAATTTATGTCTGTGCAGACAAGCAAAAGAGTATGACTTAAAACAAACATCTGTCATATGTAGATTAGATTTAAACAGTCTCAACAAGTAAAATTACTCTTAAAATGACGACAA
>NW_026267328.1:92493-93709 GCF_000697945.3 Frankliniella occidentalis | reverse complement strand
CCCCCTCTCTCTGTCTCTCTCTCTCTCACATACACACACACACACACACACACACACACACACACACACACACACACTCATAGGGTACTTTTCCCTTGCGGAAGCAGGCAGGGCGCTGTGTCATGGTTGTGAGGTGGAGTGGAGCGGAGCTGTGAGTGCGCACCGATACGCTTTTGTTTTTTGTAATGTATGTAATGACCAATACCATCCAAGCGCCGCTCGCTTTGTTCCAGCTTAAGAATCATATGTATTTATATCTCTCTATCTTGATGTCACTATGCCAAGTTTAAATAAACGGAAAATCACTCCCATCTACGAGTCGTCGTGAAAGGTTTCTAAATATTCGTTTTCGATATTTGGTTTTTAGCATATGGTACCTTAAAAGACTTAACAACTCAACATAAATGTACAGAAGTGATGTTAAGGTGTCGGCTAGCCTGTGAACTCTCGCTCGATAAGGGTCAGGAGAACCAAGCACTAGACCAGAAAACTGGATATTTATTTTTTTCCATTCAGTGCGTGAACTGCCATGTTATTGTGACTCATGATTCATTCATTCACACCTTGAGTGCTAACATAGCGGGGAACTAGGGGAAGAGGCAGGCAGCACCGTAGACAACCAATCTCGTCCGACTCGCATCCGCGTTTGCAGAATACGCTAAATATCTCGCGCCCCGGCGGCCCCGCGAGACACGCGCACCTTTTCCTTTACACCTGTTTGATTTGATTTAACACGTCGAGTCCCACGTGGCCACATTTTGTTGTGATCGACATCCACCTGAAACATCAAAAGGGAATAGGAAATAGGAAATAGGGAATATTAATTAAACTTCGATTCAAAACAAAAGTATCCAATCCTTTTTTTTTAAGGAAAGAGGTGCGTCGTTTGCAGTGAAAGTCAACTTTTTTTTTGTTTGTGATTTATGACCCAATCACTTTGAAGTCAATCGTCCAGCTTCTAGCAAATCGATTCCCGATCAGACCAGCTCACGCTCAGTGCGAACGGCGCTGGCAGGGAGCGCGGCACATGTTACTCGGTAGGAACACTCGTATGCACCGCGATTGTCGTGCCAGTGCTGTTTGAAACCCCTCGGCGTACTCCATTGTTTGACAAGGTGTTCTCTCTCGCTTTAGCTCTGCGTTATTCGCCATTATATTGCCTTATTGCGTGGGCAGCAGCCGTTTCGCATCCCCCCCCCCCGCCTCTCTCCCCTCC
>NW_026267328.1:88661-90020 GCF_000697945.3 Frankliniella occidentalis | reverse complement strand
TTACATTTATACCTACGGTTTCCATCCTTTGTACAGACATGGCATAACAATTCGAATGGTAAGTATCTCAGAGTAATGCTCTTCCGTAAATTAAAAAAAAAAAAGAACTTTCACAGATTTTTGTATCAACTTTACAAATGACTAAAGAGGGAATAGAGCTTACATGGAATCAAAACTTGATTGATGTATCAGTTTCAACTAAAACCTTGATTTGGGTTTGAAGTTGAAAATTCAAATTGATCCAAAATTTTAGGTCAAGATTTGAATCAAATGCTTTCCAAGTTATGAATTACCCAGATTTACCAATTACTTTTTTATGCAAAACATACTACTCTCAACAATAAGCGTTTGGGAAAATCAATGTAAATTAATAATAATAAATTAAAAGAATAAAGAGAAATGAAATCACATGAAGAAATGAAATGAGTCAATACAACACATTCTCTGATGGGTCCCTTATACTCAACCCCTAATAATTGTTACAGTCACAAGTAGATGTACGTGTAACAAAAAAGATCACAACAAAATATGACTTTACATCATGTAGTACAATTTTCACGACTAACAACACACACAAGAAGAATCTATCATCAATATTTTCAGCTTTACAAGAAAACATATCGACACCTCACCACAAAGTAAATACATACATGATTGATACATACATTTTTCTACAGGAAATTTCTATACACAGAAACAATTTAACAGCAATATGAAAACAAAACTCACCACCAAAAACTGCATTATTGACTAAATTGAATTGTGGTGTTAATCCACATATTTGATTGATTCTATTTGCATTCTACTTCAGGAATGGGATATGAAAATGACAGATTTGGACGGTTTGGCCATTATTTTGCATAGTGAGCAAAGGGTCATTTCCATATCATAAGATTTGAGCCTTGCTCTGACTAAATGTGATAGAAATAAAACTGTCACAAGACACAAAATATCCCTGTTGTGTATGCTCCAACAAATATGCTATCACACAAGACCTTTTTGAGAGTGTACATTGTACATAAGCAACCAGAAAACTTGAGGTAAAAATATGGAACCCTGTGGGTAAACATGAGTCTTACAGACCCTAAAAAGATAACATCTTGTCAGACAAAAAAGACAATGGGTTTCATAGCAGTGTGATAGCATAGAGTTTGCAGAAAACATTTCAGTCTTGGATGAACAGTCAACAGGATACTGTGAATTACTAAAATAAATAATTGACTGTTATTGTCCCAACAGTTGCAGAACATACCCACCTGACTTTAACCAAATTAAACAGAAAAATTGTTTGCTAAAGATTAGACTCATGTCTAAATTGGCAGTTTTGTAAATACTTTACATAAAACGTTTACTCTTTCT
>NW_026267328.1:78916-88611 GCF_000697945.3 Frankliniella occidentalis | reverse complement strand
TAAAAAGATATAACAATTTGTTCATTCTACAGACAATAATAGAAATTGTCAAGAAAATAGGATTATGTTACAGTTTATATATCAGCCCTAGTTATGAAAATTGACCATTAGGATTCTATACAAAGACCATTTTCAAATACATCTATAGCCTCTTTTCTTGCTTTGAGCCAACTAAATGTGCCTCACTTGAAACATGAGAGAAAACTGAAAAAAAAATAAAAAAAAATGGCACTAGCATACATAGCAATATTTGGCACTTTGAGATTCATAGCCACAGTGACATAAGGACTTGCATAATGATATGAGCAAGAGTGAATGGCTTGAATTTGATAAGATGTTTTATGCTAGAATTTAGAAAACTAAATATTAAGTTGAGAGAGGACTTTTTGCAGTAACTGAGGACCTTTGTGGGAAGCACTGGAGGTTTGGCGGGGCAGACAAGACTGCCGCATAGGCCAATGTCATTGAACCGGCCACATTGGAAGGGATTGGGTTTGCCTGATATGGCTGTTGTCCAATCGACCTACTCTTGCAGCCAACAGTAAGTAATTGTCATCACCTATAGGAGCTTGCCTGTGAGATAAGAACAAGGTGTTGTAAAATATTGATAAGAAATTATATTACATGAATGCATGGTTCCATTACTTACTTGCTACCATATTTGGTTTCTCTAGCTACTGATCGGAGGTATGTACGATGCTCCTGCTCTAAGCTGAAAATAGTATCCTGTAATTGTTTTAAAGTGGTGGAGAAAGAGTGTTTCTCCTCTATCATGAAACTTGAAAGTAAATTAGTATCCCCAGAAGCCACTGAAACAAAAACATCCCACATTATTTCACTGAAAACCAGGATGTTCATACATGAAAAATAAAAAAGTGATCAAAGTCAGTTTGCTTACCAACTAGGTTTTCTAACCGATCAATATTTGAAATTACAAGAGAATGGATTCGTTGAAGCTCTCTATCTGGATCAAGATTCATTTGAAGTGTAGCATCTACGGTTGTTGAAACTTCACTACAACCAGCAGCTGCTTCACTTTGTGCTCTACAACTGAAGAGTAAAAGGTGATTTAGGGGAGCAGCAAAACTAGTTAACTATGAAACATTAATGTTGTGATAGTAAGGAAAACTTACCAGAGCCAGTGTCCATTGATGTACGCACTTGGATGATAACTACTGAGGCGGTTGGCATTTGTTTGGCAAATTTTAGTAAGTATGTCAATCCATTCCTTTTCTTCCACACAGTTATTAGCCTATAATATCAAAAAAGTACAAACATTGAATGATACATTAATTAATTGCCTGAACCAAAATGCTTCAAACTCCAGAGTGTTAAATGAACTTAATTAATTAAGAGACATCAATTGAACTTTTCATCTTTTAAACACATACCTGAATGTAGAGGGCTCTCTCTGGTTGAACAATTTGAAACATGTAATTCTTTTTAAAGGAATCTTCTTGAAGCTTTTCAACAGCTAATATTTGATTCAGGGGAATACAACAAAGTGGTTCTTTTCCTATGAATTTCAAAAAGAATAGGATCACAACTGATAGAATACATGCTACACACTAGTGTAAATGCAATAAACAGGTAATAATGACCGTTCGACTTACCCTTATTTTTGGAATAAGTGAGATCTTGAGTAGTTAATCTAAAATATCTCTGCTTAAAATTTTTCCGACCAAATCTTTTGCGGCCTTGAGCTCTCTTTATCATTACTCTGCAAAGCAAAATAAATTGGTAAAAACTATAATGCAACAAATTACAAGAGAGGTAGAGATTAAAATTTAGATTCTTCTATGATTTGAGGAACATAGAGAGACTAGAAACGTACCTTCGTTGCCTTCATATAGGCAGCGAAAACACAAGATAACACAGATAAATGACAAAGATGCACACAGAGGCAGTTGGTTAGACGAAAGAATGTGAATAAAATTTATGAGACTTGAGTAAACTTACCCTTCTTTGAGAACCACAGGCGAATCAAGGTTTCTTTGAGTTGGATTAGAAGTAGCTGATATTATTTCCAAAAACTACAAGAAAAAATTTGATAAGCATATGATATACTCAAACTAAGGAATATTGCTACGACACTAAATATAGTAAGCACTTTACACTGTACCTGTCTGACTGCAAGAACACGGCTCTCAGTGTAAACACTGTCAAAAACACAAGCCATATACTCTTCTTTATACTCTTTCTTGTACTCTCTTTGAAGAGATGTTGAGCTTACTAGATTTCCAAGACTTTGAATTGTCTTGGAAATCAAAGTCAAGGTTCGTTTAGTTTGGCTATCCTGAAATTATGAAATCAAAAATTATTTGAGGTTTTACCAATGTGCTGTAATAGATCTGACATCAATCAGAGCACTTACAATCTGTTCAGTGGTGAGGTCAAATAACTTAGGTCCAAGTATAGCAGGCGCAAAGAAGCGTAGGAAAATAAAGCCTGATATAACAGAGTACCGCACCTCTTTATTTTCTAAGGAAATAAAAAGCAGAAAATATTAATTTAACGCCCAACATATCATCATGACAGAAAACGTTCTTTTGATATACTTGCCAGGAAAGTATGAGGTTGCAAGTTCCTTCAAATTATGGAATAGCTGGCACATTAAGGTTGGACACCGGATGGCTGAATTTGTGATAGCAGTAAATATTTTTTCCACATAATCCTGAAAAAACATGTGAAGTCATTCTTTAAAGTCATACCAGAATTATTCGGAAAAATACATTTATGAAACCGTTTTTAAGGAACCAAGAAAGCTTTAAATCAGTAAGCAGGCGTCTTACTTTCAAATTAAGCAGATTAGTCTGTATTTGGCTCGGATCCTCTACTCTACTAGGGTCAATTTCACATGGTTTATGTTCTTGAAATACTAAATCCAAAGTTGGTCGAAGAGTGTTGTGCAGGTAATGCAGACCAACCAATTTCATGGCCTCGTCCATCATTTTTGAAACAAGGGTATTACCTCTGAATATTGTATTTGGATCACTGTAAAGTCAAAAGTATTTTGTCTCTTATTCAAAATAAAAAGGGCAAAAGAGCAAAAGGGTTGCAATACTTACGTTACTTTTGATATTTCCCATCTTGCAAGGTTTGTGATAGTAGGTGCAAGCTGTCCATGATGAAGGAACAGTTTGACCAAAGGCTGTGCTGTATCCTCTTTACTAGGAATTATTGCTCCAAGAATATATGCAGCACTAGATGTAACAGGCTGAGAAATAATACAAAATCAGTACCCTACTAATTATGAACAGACTGTAACTTAAATGTGACTTTTGCTCTGTAACCATTTAACCTACCTCTGCGTTAACACTCTGCAGAAGTAAATCCCGAAGACCATTGTAAACATGACTAGAAAATACATGATCAGCTGTATACTGGATGTTTAGACGCAGAGAACCCAAAGAATTAGAGTGTCCACGAGCAGATGCCGGGCTGTTTAATTGCTTGGAAGTTGGTCGGTGAGAAAGTGAACGAGGTTGTAAGAAGTACCTTCAAAAAGCCATAAGAAAGAATGTCAATCAGGACTTATTGTTTAGATTATGACACCAGCAAATTAAGTTGTACCACAGGTTTTACCATGCATTTGTTGCAGCATGGTTCTGCTGCTGCACGCCGCCAAGTGAAATACGAACTTCACCTAGGAATATTTTGTCTGACATGCCAGCAGAGTCATGCCACAAAGAAATGACAAGCTCACTCCAATCAACATCTGCACAAGCATCAGACACACGATACTGCCACTCCCTGTCATGATTTTGGCCTCTCACTGAAGGTAGCTGTGAGTAAGGTAAAGATTTAGCATTCCAACACAATTTAGTAAATTGAATGACAATTTTCTAATATTTACCTCGAAGATGAATGTTTCATCAAAATGAGGAGAGCTGGTTTTCTTTTTAACCTTTGCCTTTTTGGTTTCTTGTTTGCCATTGGAATATTTCACTGTCACTGTAGCAAACGGGTCACAAGCACCATTCTTCAGGGTCAACTCATTGCATTCGATCAATCTGTAACAAAACCAATTTTGTCAATAAAGGGTCTCTCTCAAATTATTCGGATGTCAGTATCATTGAGTAAAATAAACTTACCTAACAGTGAGTCTAGAATTATGATGCTCCAAATGACTGTTTGCTTTGACAACAGCCTCAAACTTCACATCAATATGAGCTTTTCCCTGTTAAACCGTCACAATTCAAATATTAATCAAATATAATGGTAATAAAATAGGATTAAAAAATTTAATAAATATCACACAAACCTGAACTTCACTATCTGCATCAACTGGCAAGATAGGAAACCAGTGGTCTTTACTATGATATGAGTGAAGCTCTTCTCTTTTCACTGCAACTTTGCCAATGACCTTATCTTGTTTCAGATGGCGGTCACGGTCATAAATATAGACAGATAGATAACGAAATCTTCGAGGAACTTCAAACTGAAAGTCCTCAGAAAAAAATGGACTGCAAAGCAAAAACATTCTTATTTAGCATTTTCTATAATGGCATGTCCAAAACTACACTAAGAAGGCAATCATGAAATAATACTACGAAAAATGTTATATTTTCTTTTGCATAAATACCTTAATGTTTTCTCAATAGTTTCTGTCCGGAAGATTTCCTCTTGATCTAATGAAAGTGCACAATAGACATCTCTTTGATTGATTGATCCATGACTACGGCTTGGTAAATTTTTTGCTTCACCTGAGATTCCAGAAGATAAGATTCATTATAACAAATGTACTTCCATGATAAGATGTAAACAGCTTTTTGAAATATCCATCTAAAGGTGCATTGACCACCATTCTTTTGAGTACTACATCCATCTACTACGCAGTAAGTAATCATAAATATAGAAATTTGTGGTATAGCACAAAAGTAAAAATAAATGATTGAAAATGGCAATAGAAATATTAACGAAATTTTTGAGAAACTGTGGGAGACAGAACAATTGAATGTCACCCAATGTCTCTTTAAAAAGTTAAAATGTGTGCAGAAGAACAGATTTTCAACCCACAGAACAATGACAGCTCCCCAAAAGGAGAAGTTTGACAGAATAACACAAGCTTCAAGGGGTAAATCATTATTATGCAGGGAGGTTGGCGTCTAGAGTGAAGCATATCAAGATTTAATGGCCTTAATAGGGCGTATTTAATTCAGCAACCTCGGATGGGTATTATTGTAACATAACCTTTATTTACTCCGACAGGCAAACGAAAGTCTCTGCCAAAACGCTGGGACCGCAACAAGTATCATCGGCCATTAAATAATGAGTACTTATTAAAAGTTAAAACAGGAAACAAAGAGAGAAACAAGGGCACATGTGTATCACATAATGCCAAAGCAAGAACTGAGAGACAACAACACAAACAAAGATCTTCAAGTCCAAACAAGCTTGGGTATCACACCACCTGTTCCATAAAAATGTCAGGAGGCGCTTCTTCCTTAGGGCTCTTTGAAGCAACTAGGAACCCGGGGGAGACTAAACTTGGGTTTGCAGGAACAACAATTCTTCCAGAAACTGGAGCAAATAAAGAAATGACCAGTTGGTGATCAAAACATACCTATTTTGATTTTCAAACGTTCCACTACACGAACTTTCCCCTTCACGTCCGCCATGATGCTTACTCCATTTGTGACAAAAGAAGAACAGTTGAATGAAAAAAGACGAAGTACTCCTGACTAAGGAAGTCAAGTCAAATCTTCGAGCTTGACGACTTGTGTTTTTAAAAACCAGTTAATTACTTTACTGCAAAGTTAATACAATTTGAAACAGTGAGTTTATAGAGCCGTTGGTAAAATCGATAGGAAAATATTTTTGCAAGGAAGCAAACAATTTGAAAAGTTGTTCAGCTGCCTTGCGTATGACTCCATTCATGGCTGTGCGTGTTGTACTAGAAAATCATGAATGAGAGGAATGATCTCATCGATCCGTTTCACACCTTGAACTTGTAATGAATGGTAGCGTAAAACTGGGGGGTTACTGGCCTCAAACCGATCAAAATCCGGTTTACAGGGTGTACAGGATTTAACGCCTGAAAAATGGGTAGTCGATTTCTACGAGGGATCTGAAGACTCAAGGAGAATTTAATCGCTTGAACATGCCAATTTGTCATTACTCTTTCGGGAACGCGACACCCACGGTGCTTCTTCATACTCTATACGTGCTGTCATTTTATAGAAAGGGCAAAGATAAATTTTCAATTCCACCTTGTTTCCACACAACATCACCAAGTTTTAACGGAACGGAAAGGCGGAAAGGTGCCCCAGTGCGGGGAGGGGGATGGGAGCGATAGCAGGGGGCGTCGTAAATTACTCATGGTTGATTTTTAAGGCGTTAGCGGGCAGTAAGTGAACACTTATCTCAGTCCCCAGTAGTGTCAAATGGTGTGACTATGTCACTTCTAGTGAAGCGACAACGTGACGTCCACATGACCACGTTCTGCATTAAAGGGAGTGACCCAAACGACTGGGTACATAGTAGGAATAGGGCAATATAGAAGACTGTAATGTCATATTTGTTTTTATTAATAGTATCATAATAAAATATAATAAAATATTATTTTTTTTATTAAGTTGTTTCCCTTTTGTAAGACCTCAGTTTGTCATGATCATAAATTGAATGAATTTTATGGTACATAAATTGGAAGAAAAATAATAGGTTGTCATAATCTCCACTATATTTTCCTTTCCATTGGTCTGGCCCGCAAAGATTGATTCCAGGGTTATCTCCAGGATCTGAACGAATCCCACGACACAAGGCCAGATTTTTCACAAATTTTGAAGGCAGCTTCTCTGGTTGAACAGGCTTTTTAGAGGAGCCACTCTGATGGTCATTTTCCTGTGAATTTTGAGGGGATGACTGTTCCTCTGTTACCACAAAATTAACCGATTGCATGGAATTGGTTGACGTCTCTCCAGATGGAGGGATGAAAGCTGTTCTGTCTGCCACAGTGGTATCAGGATTTTGGAGCTCTAGACATTCGAGCTCTTTATTTACACCTAGATTACATATGAGGTGTAATTCAACAAGGAATTGATGGACAGCTTCGATAGTGGCTAGGAACCACCGTGGACTGCCATGTTGATGCCTCCAAAATTGAGAAATACGCGACTGTATCACCACACACGGAATTTCTGAAATTTTAAACAAATGCTCTTTTTATTTTGATGGCATGTGACCCCTTCATACACAAAGCTAAAGGCAATCTTTTCTACCTCGAAGTCTTTGATCCTTATAAATCCCTCTGCTTTGGTTCCAAGTGCTATCTATGAACACTGCTCGACTAATGGGTAATTTAGTTACGGTGTGAGCTCGCTTTGCTTCAGGCTCAGAGCAATCATCATTAGCTGCACCTGAACTAGAGCTAGAGGAAAAGATAAGATGTTTTAAAAATCTTCACAAATTATTATTAATTTGATCAAAGCTTCAGACTCACCTCATTGCCTTATCAACATATTCTTTGATAGAGAGGGCGTTTTTACCAGGGAATATCAAAACCACCTGAAAATACCTTCACTGGTGAGAAATTATGAAATTGCTTGAAATTCAAAGTAAAATGAGGTAAAAGAAATTAAAATTAGACAAACATTCTCTTCTGTCGAATAATCTGGTATACAAGGATAAGTGTAGATTGAAACGTCTTCAGGAGCTATGACAGCTGCATGAGCTGCTGTGCTTTTTCCATCTATTTCACTAGCGTGCTTAATAATGTCAACCTTCAAAGGCAGCTGAAAATAAAATTCAAGATTAGATAACGAAATGTTCATAAAATTTCAACAAATGGCAAACTATTATTATTATTACTAACCTTAACTTTAGGAGTGTGCTCCTCAAGTTCTGGAATAGGGATGTAACAAGTATAGCAAAAGTACTTTCTGGACTTATTGCATTTGGGGCAAAGAGCTCGACCTTCTAGTTTATTAAGTATTGCCCAGTCTTTGATTTTCATTCCCTCAAATGGGTCCTCATCATGATTGCTGGCCATTGCGAATCTTGAAAATCTAGATTATTTCACTAAACAAAGGAATAAGTCATGAGTGAAAAAAACAACACTACGTAGGAGTTGCCTAAACGCTGAATTAATCTCTGTTAACTAAAGACAAATTATTTTTCAGTGAGAGAGTAAGGGCTACATGTGAAATTTTAGGTTATGGCCGCCCAGTCAACACAAACACAAACAATGAAGCGCATGGCCACCACCAGTGCGCTCCAAAATATACCAGGTTAAATTTTCGAATCTACTGATTGGGAAAAGATATCTTACGCTACGACACACACACACACAAAAGATAATATAATGAAGATTTGGTAGTTTCTGAACCTTTAAAGTATGAATGAGGATGAATCTGTTGACAGAATCATTGAAAAGTCTTCTATTGTTATTTGCAGGAAGAACTTCAAATAAGCATTGTTTTTCATTTCGCTGATGTGGCAGACGACTCTAAGGTCTGCAAACGGTGTCCCAGCGATTGTTAGAGTTTTATCTTTACCAGTTTGCATTTTCAGCTTTGTTCACAGGTAAGTAATTGTTTTTCCAGCTCTTTCACCTTTCCCAAATTTGCTTCAAACGTGAGGATTTATAAAAGTCTGAGGAACACTCTACTTCGTTGTTAAAATGTGTCACATGTGGAGCTTAATTCTTAAAGCCAACTGTCAGTTTTGTTTACTTCCTGTATCTGAAATTTTAAGATTTTAACTCATGTAGTGTACGTTTATGGACGAATTTTCTTTCTTTTCAGCCAATCAGCATCATGCGCCAGTTGAAAGGAAAAGTCAAGGAGACTAACAAGCAGAAGAAAGAACGAAAGAAGGAGTTTATTGAAAATAAACAGAGAGTCTTCACCATCGTTTTACCAACTATTGGTGTCCTCTTTGTTTTGATGGTCCTGTACGTTTACTTTAAGGCAAGTCGTCCCAAAACAAACGTTGAATTCTAAATTCTTAACAAAAATTGTGTTTGGTGAAAGATAAAAAAGTTTCTGTTATATTTGCCCTCTGCATAGAAAGTGTCGATTTGACTCTGCTCGTGTATTATAATCTAAGAAACAGAGTATTCTTTATAAATTTCTTATGTGTGTGATAAATTTGGACCTTGATCTCTGAATTCAACATCCCTCAAGAATCTTGAATTGAACCATTAAGACTGTAATTTATCTATCTAATTATTTGTGAATTGCAAACTATTGTTATTTTTGGCTTAGTGACTTATGAATGTGTCATTCTTAATAATGGCCGTATTTACATATCCACCCTTAAGACTTGCCAAAAGCACCATATTGTCTAATATTTATATTGTTATGTTAAAAATATTGCAGCTGTGTTAGATGCCACCTCACATCTCCATTAAAGTGTTTATGTTTTCATTAAATTGTATTTCTTTTCAAGTCATAAATTCCATTCTCCTTTGATCAGCGCAACTTGATGTTGGCTGTCTTGCTAATCCAGTCCAGGTACGACGAGATCCTGGTAAAGACCGGCGGCTTGAAGTTGCCGCAAGCCCTGGCATCGTTGGACGCAATGCCGATGAGCGTCGTTTCACCGTCCCACTCGGTGATGGCGACGGGGTTGCCGGCGTCACCCTGTTGGAGAAAATGGTGAAATGTTGAGAGGCCTACTCCTTGACAGTGGACTTCCCTAATACAAGGGGGCATTTCGGAAGTATCGTTTTTTTTTTCAGGGGGTTGGGGGGG
>NW_026267328.1:72666-75931 GCF_000697945.3 Frankliniella occidentalis | reverse complement strand
GGTGTTTATCATTCCCGGGATTTTCCCGTAAATTGGTCGGGGACAGCCCTGCGGGGCCAGGGCGGGTTGGGCTGCGCCATTGGTGGTATAGCCACCCCGACCCGCCAGCCCTGCTCCCCCACCCTGTCATCAGACATCGAGTTATGGCCCCTGGACGCCCGGATGGCACCAGCCAGCGCGCCCCTTCCTATAACCAGGGGCCTAACCACTGCTCACGGTCGTTGGTGGGGACACGCTCCAAAAGATAAAGAAATGGATGAGGAAATGGGCGAATCAAGGGAATGCTATGGGCGAGTCAAAGAGAAGACAAGGGGAGGCAACGACCCCCAAGGACGGGGTCAGTGTGGGCAGCGGACGTCTGTCTGTTGGAGACTTGGGCCCCTCCTCCCTCCTCACCCGCGCGGCCGCCGGCTGGGTGACGACGCGTCGCGCGGTGTCTGCTGGGTTGGGGTGGACAGAATTCCACGCAACCTCCCTTCACAACCACCCCCACACTCGCATCGCATCCCCCTGCTCACTTCTCAAACAAACTTTACTCCCCCCTTACTTAAATAATTACATCTATCTACCAAAAATATACAATTAAAAATGAAGAATGAATCACAGCTTTTGAGAGAAATCATATGTAGATTGTAGAACACACATCTCTGCTATTTTTACAATAAGTCAGAGAAATTGCTTCCAACCCAACAAACAAAGATAGGGAATAAATATGAAATAACTGCTCTAGTGATGGACATTTCTTGATGGCCACTCCCACCAGCAGTGGTGTTAGATCTTGTAGCTACAACTCCATCATCGAGAGCATTTGTTTCTAAACCACTTGAAGGATGCAAGTTGTTATCTTCAGTGTTGTGTGTGGGATATGACGGCTGGTGAACATCTTCCACTACAGTTCCCTTCTCAGCAGGTGAAACATTTCCATTTAATTCAGGAACTGAGCCAAAGTTCAAGTCATCATGATTATGAGGGGGTGCAGAACCAGATCCTTCGTGTCTCACGTCATCATCCTCGCTCCCTATGCCATCACCAGACCCACTGCCAGATCCATTTAAGCTTTCATCTGGAAGAAGTAGAAAAGTAAGTAAGTATCAACTGAATATGAAACATTTTGAATATTAGTTTCAGCACTGTAGCAACTTACCGTTTTCATTGTCTAGCCACTGCACATCCCTTCCATTATAAGCAGCATTCAAATTACTGGTAAGGGTACGGAGATGAAACAGTTGTTCATTTAACAATGAAGAAGGCTTTTGATCAACGGCCACCTCAGGATTAGAGCGTTGGTTATTCATGCCATTGCCTGTGATCTGGAGCTCATATCTGGCTTTCATAGCTCCATTCCAACAATTGTCATCTGAGTCAGGTTTGGATGATGCCTTGTCGTTGCAGATTTGGTATGGTAAATTAGACCAGAAATTTTGTGTATCCATGATCTGTTTTCAGAAAGAAAGTGTTAATGATGTTTGGGTAGCATCAACATCTAAATATAATAAATAAAAAAAAAGCGTGTCCCCACCTTTTGGCGAATGTCCTTAATGATCTTTTCCAGAGTAGGACCTTGAGTTTGACCAGGATCAGCATTAGCCGTGGATCCTCGATAGTTGTCTCTGTGAGGCCCAAACTTCAGGCTTTCAAAATTAAGTTCCCTGTGGTTGTCACGCTTAGAACGGGTGTCCCTTCGTTTGCGACTACCTTGCAAAGTAGGTCTTCCACAGCCACTAAACACCTAAAACCCAGAAAAGACAAAGGGTAAATATTGGTCTGAAGAATTATGGTGGATGATCAGATATCAAATGATCAGAAAAATTCCCTAAATACCTTTTCTGACACTTGAGGTCCATCTTCCTGGAAATTCATGATGGCTTCAGAAATTTTTATGTCAATAGGTTCAACCACCTTCTGAATGTTGAATGGGTTCAGCAGTCGGTCAATCACACGGCCAATTTCCTCTGGAAAGAGAAAGATCATTTTAATTTAGTAAATTTTAAAATACCTCTGTAGATTTACAATGCAGATTTGAGCCAGAAACTTACTGATGAATTTGTTCCACTCTACATCTAATTCTGCCTGGTAGGCAAGGCATCCCTTCATTACATTGATACAATAGTTGGAGCAGGCCTTGAGCTCAGGGAGCCCCTGACAAGCAGGGCAGTATGTCATTTTCATTACAGCTCGTGCACAGTCTGGGCTGGTGTCAATCTGAAAAAAACACAGCAAATTAATTAAATAAATCCAATACAATTGAATCAAAAAAAAAGAAAAGACAAGAAAAGAAAAAAGGGAATACTTACGTTAGCCATTTTAGTGATAATTTCTGAAGCACGACTAAGACTTTGGGAGAAGGTCCGAGTGGCAACAAAAGACCGCTTCAATTGATTAGTGAGCTTGTTGGGTACTTCTCCAAATGGTTTGAGATCTTTCATGTGATCACCAACACAAGCCAAATATCTACAAAAAGAAAAGGAAGAAGGAAATAGTTAGAAGGTTTGAAATAACACAATAAACATAATGTTGACTGGGTGCAACAGAGCAATTTACGTACTTGTCATCAAAATGATACTGCTGGTTTAAAACAGTAAACATCTTCTGATAAAGAGTGTTGAAAAATGTGTCTAGAGCATCCTCTAAATCAACACCTCCTTTTGCATAGTAGCGTTCCAGCTGATCAAACAAATCCGTGAAGACATACGAGTGCTGTTCATAGATCATGCCATATGTCCTCTTGAACATGTCATGGAACTCTCGCTTTGAATTTGCAAGCATTTCATTGAAGTAATCTGCAACATTAACACAAAGTCATTAAATTATTGTAAAGATTAAAAACAGGCAACAAAAAAGTTGAGAAGAATTTTATATTTTTAACTCACCATCAAACTTGTTGGCTCTAGTTTTGAAGAGGGTCGCCATCTTCGCGAGGGCGTCCTTGACAGCCTTGTCGTACTCCACCTTGCTCTGCTCCTTCAACTGCACCTCCATCTGCTCCGTGCAGCACGTCATGCCTTGGGCGCATACGCGCAGGTGGGTCCCTGCAACACAGACAACAATAGGGAACGTCAGCCAGACCATGGAAAGGAAGGACCAGAGAGGTGGTGCGCAGAGTATGGGCTGCCCCTGTGCGTGTGAGACCGCCACCCCGCTCCGCCCCGCTCAGCAGCTCCTACCCCTATCTCCCAGACCAGCTGGCCATCCGATAGAATCCCGCCACCAGTGTTCTGCAATTACCTTTCTTTTCTCGGAACAAAAAAATCAAGAACAAAAAAAA
>NW_026267328.1:65486-66887 GCF_000697945.3 Frankliniella occidentalis | reverse complement strand
CCCCCCCTGTCCTCTCCCCTCACTCCATTTCTACTCTCCATCCCTCCGGAACTTTTTCCCCCCCTTCATTAAATCACAGGCCTTTGCTGCGCAGCTCAGTCGGACCGGGCAGAGCCGGGCAGCAGCAGGAAGGCTTGGATTGGATTATTGGCCAGCTCCGCAAAAGAGGCAAAAAGAGAGGGGAGCAAAAAGGAGAGAGAGAGAGCGAGAGGTAGGAGGGGAAAGGGCAAAGAGTGAGTGAGAGCAGCAGCAGCTCTTGCATGCAAACAATTATAACTGGTTTTTGGACAACGCCATCTGTCGTCTTTGCAATAATAATAATGCAAAAAAAGGCCGCTGCTCTTATTTCTCAAACAATCACACACACACACACGAGCGTCAAGCAGACTATTATTAGCATCGAACGTATGCCGACTTACAACATAAGAAGAAAAGAAGGGAAGAATCCGCAGGGTATGACTCACGACTCACTTACTGGCTGCTTTGCATGCAAGCTCAGCATCCACCCCCGCCGCCCCGCCTCGCACGCCCCACAACTTCCGCCCCGCAAAGCTCAACACCGGAACCAACCAAAGGAGCCCACCAAGCCCGCCGCCCGCCCGCGCCAAACTCCCGCGGCCTACTCGTTTCCGGAAAGGCAAAAAAACCAGAGCAAAATCTCGGGAGAGAGCAGGAAGACGGGCCATCGCGTATAAAACCGGAAGTATAGACGTCGCAACGAGACACCTGCGCCCCACCCCCTTCCCCCCAAAGCCACACATGCTTCGTACAGTTTTTATTACCAAATGGGTTGCGCGACGAAGAGTCGCTCAAGTCTTTCGGCGTGAAAATAAGACGTCTGCGTGCGGGCAAATGTCCTCCAGTGCGACCGCGGAGACGCGGCGCTGGGCCGGTAACTCTGCCGCGGTCGTCCGGCTGGTCGGCTGGTCGGCACCCCGCTGGTGCTGGTCTTCCCTTTCCCTCCGCTGGCCGGGCTCAGGCCGGGCTCGACAAGTTATTCATGATGCTGGTTATTAAGCGCGCGAGCGGCCGGCGCGGTCCCCGACTATAGAGGACGGCTAATCAGGGGGGAATTACCGAACGATCCCGATGGAAACCCGAAGAGACTCGATACAGAAAGGATGGGATGGGGGGAGGAGGAGGAGGGGGGGGGGGGGGGGGGGGGGGGGGGCAAGAGTAAAGGGTAGTAGAAGAAACGCCCGAGGAGGAGGTGGGGGGCGAACTTCATTACCAAATCAGACGCCACGGCGCCGCTCACGCGAAAATAAATGACTGCTGTCGCGCCACACTGCCAAGAAAGGGGGAACTTCTGCTGAGACCGCGAGGCGGCAGGGCAGGCGTCGTGTGTCCGGAGAGGCAGGCCTACAGCAGGGGCAGAACAGGGGGGGCTTTGCTGCTGCC
>NW_026267328.1:55352-60224 GCF_000697945.3 Frankliniella occidentalis | reverse complement strand
GGGCGGGCGAAGTCTCTGACCAGATGTGGCGCGGCCCCCGGAGGGGGAGGAGGGGGGAGGGGGCACACCGAAGTCTTTACACTTCCGGAGACGCAAGGCCTGCGTCAGACCGCCGCCGTCGCCGCCGCCGCGGTCCCGACTGAGGTAGGCAACCCCCTAAGCCCGTGGCGGATGCCCGCGCCTTAGGGGAGGCCTAAAGAGGCGAGCGAAAGGTGATAAAGAGAGACAAAGAGAGCGAGAGAGAGAGAAAGACGACAGGAGAGAAGACAGCCTGTCGCCGAGCGAAACCCGGAAGTTGTAAATCACGGGGGCGAAGTCGGCACGCAGAGGACCATACGAGGAGGAGGAGCGAGCGAGCGAGTGAGTGAGTGAGCGAGTGAGTGAGAGTGAGCCGTTAGCGAGAGAGACTGTAACGGCCGCTCAAGGGTTGGGCGGCTTTGAGAAAAAATCCGAAAAGCCCACATTATTCAATGTGGTCTAAAAAGGCTTCACGTGCGCATACCGGGCCTAAAATAAGAATTCCGTCTCGAATTCCGTTGTTTAAAGATCTGATTGCTGAAATGATCTAGAAATTGCCTTGCTCGGTGAACATAGGCGATACATTTAACTTAGGACAGACATAGACGGCACGAGTACTGGCCATGGAATTACAAGTGTCAGGGGGACAAAGTAATTGCCCCTCAACTCACAAAATACACTCCCCTTCTTGAATATCGAAATTGTCATACAAGCACCTGCCTTTTTTTGAAAAGGGGTAAAAGGCTGATGATTGATCCAGAAATCTAAGTAGTTTGTTGTTGGGTTCAATATTTAAGTAATAATTAGTAGGATGACATTCCTTCGATTTGTTCCGCCTTTGCCCCGCACCGCCAACCTCCGGTCGGGCCACCGTGCCCCGCCCCCGACCCGGACCTTTTTTTGTGCGTAAGGACTAGCCCCCCGCCCCCTACCCCTCGCCTGTGTGCACGACCAAGGCTGGAGGGGAAGTGCGGTGGGCTCGTGTGTGAGGCTGGCCACTTCCCCTCCAGCCATGGTGTGCACGACAAAATCACGACACGGACAGACACCACGACCTCCGCTTAAGGCTTCGCGTTTTGCGCTTTAGCGCACGCGAAGCCTAATAACACACATCAGGCGGGGCGTTGGCAAAACAACGTCACACATTTGCGGGCAAAAACGCTCCCCTCCAGCCGCGGCACGCCTCCGCCGCCGCGTCAGCCAGTCAGTTAGTCAGTCACCGCGGCAGGACCGACAGGCATCGGCGGCGCGCTGACGCTGACCAGCTCCGACCGACCGACTGACTGCGCCCTACTCGCCATGGGCGTTAATACATCGCCAGGCCATTCCATCTTTTTCACCTCACCCTGCTCCTGCACCCCTCTCCCGCTCACCCTCTGGGCTGTTCTGTTTACCCAGCGCGGTGCAGCGTGGTGTGGCGGGGCAGGGCGGGGCGGGGCAGTGGAGATGAACAACCCTTATTTGTTTGTTTAGCCCCGCGCCGCCTCTCCTCGCCCGCCCGCCCGTCTGTCGGGGGGCCGTCTTTCTCTTTTCCTCTTTCCTCGCACGCGCCCAAAGCCTTCCCCGGCCCGGTAGTATTTTTACAAGAGATGGCCCGACACTCCGCCAGCAGCAGCAGCAGCAGCAGCAGCAGCCAGCATCCCTTCCCCCTGTTTGGACCCCAGAAACCCAGCGAGGGGTGGCGGGGCCTGGCGGGGCGTGGGCGCAGCGACCGTTTCAAAAGACGGCCAAGCGACGATCGCCGACTCAAATAATTACACGCAGGTGTAGGTTTCTTCAAAGGGGGAAGTGGCGCGTGTGGCGTTGGGAGAGGAAGAGAGATGGGACAAGTGGAGTGGGAGGGAAGGGGAGTGGAGGGGGAGGAGGGACTTAGCCGCGGAGGGGTGGCGCGAGGGCGGGCGGGCGCGGCGGCGCGCTCAGGTGCGGCGGGCTGCTGGGGGCAATAACGTACTTGAATGAGGGGATGAGCACCAGACGTGGGCGGGGAGCGAGTTTGTTACCCCTGCAAACGACGAGCTGGAGGAGGACGGAGGACGACAGGGAGAGTTTGGAGAGGCGCGCGGGCGGACGACAAGACACGATGTCTGTCGCGGGGGCGGTGGCGCCCTCCGTCCTGCTCCCGCCCGCGAGGCGCCGTGTTCCTGGAGGTGGTAGCTAGGTGTAGCTGTGGGCGCAGGTGCGCGAGTGAGCGGTAGAGGTGGGTGTGCGAGCGAGCGAGCGAGTGCACGTATGTGTGTGAGAGAGAGGGAGAGAGGGAGAGAGCGTGCGCGTAGAGAAGCGCCACATCACAGCGGGAGCGCCACGACATTACGCCCCTAATTGGAAGTGTGTCTCGGGCGGAGAGCGGCGGGGAGAGAGAGAGAGAGAGGGGAGAGAGGAGCAAAAGCAATAACCCAACAAATTAATTCCACGGCGGGGAAAAAGCGTGAGCAGCGCCGCTACGAGAGGGAGAGAGAGACGGAGAGAGAGATAGGGGGAAGGCAACATAAGATCGGATGTGTCGTTGACGGTGGGCAGCGCAGCGCAGCCGCATGGGCCCCGGGACAGAGTGATATATAAAGAGAGAAAGAGACAGAGAGAAGGAGAGATCGGGAGAGGAAGATAACCGGGCGCAAGTTGCACGGAGCAGGAGGTAAAAGGAGACGCGAGGAGAGAGAGGGGGGTGGGGGGGGGAAGAAGAGGAGAGGGGCTCGGGCTCACATTCCGATGTCGCACCGAGGCAAAGCAATGGCCAGGCCAGGCGGCAGGCGCAGGGCAGGGCGGCAGGGCGGCAGCGGCGGCAGCTCCGTGCCAGAGCAAACGGAGACGGCGCGGGGAAGGGCGGGGCGGGCGCAGCGGGCGCGGCTGGGCAGCGGTGGTCCGCTCCCACGGGCATTTATTCCTCTTCCCTCTCCTTCTCTCTCGCCCCGTCCTCCCGTCTCGCTCTCTCGCCCCGGTCGCCCCTCTCCGCCGCCGCCGCCGCGGCTACCCGCCCAACCGAACCGTTTGCGCGGTGTGTGGCGGGGCCGGCGGGGCTACCGACCGCCGGGGCTCCAGTCATTCAAGGAGCGAGGAGGAGCCCGCTGAGGCCAGCAGAGCAGGAGGGTCGCGGGGTCATGCGCAGGAGCGCAGGGTCCTCAAGAGCTGACCCGAAATTTAAGTGCAGGTCTCCGGCAAGTCAGGCACAGGCGCAAGCAAGCTAAAGGCGAGGTAAAAGGAAAGGCCCCACGCGATGCCAAAAGGGGGAGAGGGGGAAAATGAAAGAAATAGAGGAAAGCGTGGGGGAAGAGGCGGGCCGTAGAGAGGGGTGCGCAGATAAAAGCAGAGGGGGAGAGGGGGGGGGGGGTCAAAGTGCGACAAGATTAAAAGCGCAACTCGACCCTCCTGCTGATTGGAGGGTGGATTAGTGCCGCAAACGACACACACACACTCACACACACCACACAACCGCGCAAAGTCCTGCTGCCGGGCTCCTCTCTCCGAGAGCGGCGCGGGGCGAGCCGAGCTGCATCTGTATGCAGGAATGTGCACCAGATCGTGACGCTATGGAAACAAAGGCTTGCCCCCGGCCGGCCAGGACCGGCCTGTCCAGCAGCAGCAGCAGCAGCAGTGGCAGCAGCAGGGGCCTAAGGGCACGCCGCCGGGACCCGCCGGGACCCCCGGCCGTTTAATGACTGGACGAGCATTGTTGCACACTCGGACACCGCCAGGGCAGGGCACCGCATGCAGCTGCCGCGGACAGCAGGGCTCTGCCGGCCGAGGCCGGGTTACACACACACACCGCGGCCGAGGAGGCACGGTTAGCGGTCGGCACACCGCGCAACCCGTGCAGAATAAAGGCGCGTCTAAAAGCCATCCGGACCAGCCGCCGCCGGGCCAGCCTGCCCGTCAGCCTCCCGATGGTATCGGAGCCTCCGCACAGCGCGGTGGTCGGGGCGGTGGCGGTGAGCCCCATGACAACGGACAACAGATTGCGTTCCCTCGCTGCTGCTGCTGGTGGTCCCCCCGCCCCGGGCGGCCCAAACCACCCCCCACAGGCAGGTCAACCCTTTGCATAAAGTTGGAGGAGGAGCAGCAGCAACAACGGTAAAAGAGGAAGGGAACAGGGGGGTGGGTGGGGGATGGGATTAGACAACGTTCCACCCGCCCCAGCCTCTGGGCCTCGGCAAATTCCTCTCCTGTTCAGCAAGCGCCGAGGGGCGTGGCGGGGCCGGGCGAGGTGGGCGGCGGATGCAAGTTCCGCCCGCGCTCCGGTGCAACGACGACAAAGTTGCAGCCCGAGTGCTGCAAGCAGTAGCATCTCATAAAGAGGGGACGGCAGAGCAACTCCATCTCCACTGTCAATTCTGTGGTATCGTTGCAAGCCGATATTTTGGTGTTGTCCCTACTTGCTCAATTTTTTGGCATCTTTGAATGCCACACTTCGTTAAAGTATTCCTCTCAAGCATGTGAGTTTTTTTACTCTTTGAATGTCAAATACTGGCATTCCTTTCGTGAATGCCAATTTTTGGTCATGCAAGTCATACGTTGGCATGCAAAGAGGCCAAGATTTGGCATTCATGACAGGAACACCATTTGACATTCGGAAAGCAACATCAGAATTTTGACATGCAAAGAGGCAACAGGTTTGAGTTTCGACACGACAGCGCGGGTAAACAATACCACCGCAACGTAAGATTAAAATGTTTACTTTTAGGGGTGTTTTAATTCAACATTCCCTCGAGGCGCGCGGAACCGCTACGGCGGCGTTTGGCGAAAAAGACACAAGGGCAGAAGAAGTGGCGGTGGCGGCCTGGTGGCGGCTTCCGCACCGCAAACCACATCCGACCCGCAGCGGGGCGGCGCGGCAGGCGTGGCAAGGCGAGGGGGTGGGGC
>NW_026267328.1:54627-55297 GCF_000697945.3 Frankliniella occidentalis | reverse complement strand
ATACTGCCGCTGCGGGCGCATCATATTATTATCATTATTATTCCCAGCGGCACATCTGGCTATAACTCGTCAACTGTCAATAACCCACTCACTGCCCACCCCCCACCCCCTCTCACACCCAGTCACCGCCGCAGAGAGGTCCGTGACTATATAGGAGTCCGTCGAAGTCGATTCGACTGCGACGGATTCCTTTCCATACGTACATATTACATAGTCCCGCGCACCGTCACGACAAATCAGGTAGATCCGAAACCATATACTTGAACTCCGCTTGTAAAATAATAATGAAAATACAACGAGGATATTAAATATTCTTCGTCAAGATCAGCGAGGGTGTTGCTCCGTTTGGTCGGGAATGCAACGCCCGGTCGGTGGGGCAGAGCAGCGGGGGGGATCAGGTTACGGAGACCGCGACAATGTAGTTTGCCGGGCAGGTGAAGGCGGCCCCGCGGTGGCTCCGCGCACTCTGCACCGCCCCCCCCCCCTCCTTTTTCTTGCCATTTAATTAATCGCGCAGGTAGTAGTCGCGGTGCCCAGGAGGAGACGGTAGGAGGAGGAGGAGAGAAGGTAGGGTGAGGCGCTCTGGGCTCACAGCTCAGCCAGGGGGCTTTGCCCTGCAGCACCACTAGCACCGCGGCGACATTCAAATGTCAAGCCGCCCCCCCCCCCC
>NW_026267328.1:47840-48651 GCF_000697945.3 Frankliniella occidentalis | reverse complement strand
CGAAACCCTTCTAACTGCTTCAACGCCCTCCCTCCCCCCTCGCTCCCCGTGGCTCTCCCTCTCCGGCGAGAGAGATGCGAGAGCACGTCGCGAGCGCGACCCGACCGGGAAACAAAAGAGGCTAAAGGGTGGGGAGAGGAGGAAGGGGGAAGGGGGAAGCCGCCCCCCGCGTTCACATCTACCAAATCTCTGTAGTCACTTTTGTGGAACACATACTATCAGTCGAGTGGCGGAGATGGAAGGGAATAAACGTAAAATATGAGGGGAAATTACAGTCGTTCGGCCCGGAAGTGCTCAGGTGGCATTCGACACGCAAAGCGCACGGCAAACGCGCCAAACGGCCGGGGTGAGGAGGAAAGGGAGGAGAGACTGAGCAATTACAACAAAAATGTGAGAAAATTAGAAAAATGCAGAAAAGTGCAGCAGAGACTGCGAGAGATGGAAACAAAAGAAGACGGGCGCGGGAAATTATCGCGCGCGTCCCCCTGTCCGTATCGTAAAAGAACGAGTTGCGGGCCCCCCACACATCCGGCGGTACAGTACGGCACACTACATCCGGTCAGGGAGAGAGAAAGAGAGAAAACTGCAAGCGTGAAATCAGATACGATTAAACGTCGTCGTGAAGCGAGCCGCGAGGCCAACAGAAAGATGATAACAATAAAAATAACAATAAAAGAAATAGAGTGAAACAGTCGCGGGAGGGAGATCTGCATGCCGACTGGGCGAGGCCACGTGACCCCTGACCTCACGAGGGACCACCCCGGTCACGACGCCCCGCCCAGCGGGGTCATTTATTAAAACCTGCCACACG
>NW_026267328.1:45738-47712 GCF_000697945.3 Frankliniella occidentalis | reverse complement strand
ACGCACACATATCGCGGCGCTGCTCGCCTCACCCGACTCATTAGCGTGAGACGAGCAAAAGAAGCGGCTGAGCGGGCGGGGCGGAGGATCAAAAACACACCCAACCGGGGCCAGCGGGATCAGGATCAGTACTGCTGTATCGGGATCAAAGGTATACCTATAGAACGCGGGGCTCGCACACACACACTCACACGCACCAGCAGCATCACGATCATCATGAGCGCGGAGTTAAACACCTTCCACCCTCAACTAGGTGCGGAAGAGAAGAGAGAGGAGGGAGGGGGAAATGGAGAGGGGAGGATGAGGAGTGTCGGGGGGCGCCGCGGGCCGCGCCGCGGGTTACAGCTTACGCCCCTCCCGCCGGTTTGTTCCCCCGCGTGCAGAGATTTATGTACTTTCCTTATGCGGCCGAAAGGGAGTGGCGGGGCGTGGCGGGGGGTGGCGACGCGTGGCGGGCTGGGGCGGAGCGGGGTTGGCCCACCCCGCCGCGCCCGCGCGCCTACTAGTAGCAGGCTCGGCTTCAAGTTTTCGCGAAGCGCGCAGTTTTAATTACATGCTGAAACATTAATTGCAAACGGAATATAAACGAGCAAACGATTACTCTCCGCCCTCTCGCTTGCTCGCTCTCCGCACCTTTCTCGCTCTCTCGGAGGAGCAGAGCAGAGAGAAAGGGATTGCCCCTGAGGCGGGCGGGCGACAGTATGAGAAAGATGGAGCCGTTTAGGATGGTGTCGGCCGAAAGGGTTAAAGCGCGCCGGCAGCAGGGCGCTGTCCAGCCTAAGAGAGAAAAGGGGGGGGGGGGTGGAGAGGAGGGGGAGTGAGCGGGAGAGAAAGAGAGACGGGGACGGGGTGGTCCCCGGGGAGCCCTCGCGGTCCTCCCTCCTCTCTCTCTCTCTCCCCCCATACGCCCCCGCCTGAGCGCGCCAGTGCGGCCAACTTCCCTAGTACGTCACCTCACTACCCCTCTCTCTCCCTCCCTTCCCTCCCTCACAGCCACGACCACCCTCTCTTGTACTCTATTCCCTCGGCTATCCACCCATTGGCCTTCGAGGAAGCCCATGCAGGCGACGGGTGGGTGGCGGCGGCGGCGGTGGCGGCGGCGGCGGTGGCGGCGGCGGCCCGCGGTCGGGTCGGGTATGCCGTATGCCCTCCCATCTCGCCAATACAGCTCCCAGCTCCAACCCGGCACCCGGCCTCTGCTGCGAGCCCTCCGCACCACACGGCAGCGCAACAGACGAGCAGACAGCGTGAGACATGCGCTTCGCTTTGGTACTTGCGGCCTGCGGGCTGACACCACCGCCAGGGCCGGGCAGGCGGTGTTTATCTCCGTATCAGTCACCTCTCACTATCGCGGTTCCGCAAACAACCATACACACCTGCAACAAAAACAGAAAAAAAGAAGAGTCAGCACACCGTGTGAAATAAGTGAAAAATTAAAAACAAATACAAACAAAATGGTAGGGTAGAGTGGCAGTCTGATAAATAAAGTGTAGGAAATGAATCCGATCAGCGCCTACCAAGCATTGCGGTTCGACTTGTCCCGCAACGGAGGTCTGAGGTGTGCGTTCGGGCAGCCCCCAGCCTACCCGCACGCCTCAACGGGGTGGAGCAGGCGCCGTGGTCAGCGGCGGTAGGCAACCCGCCCGCACACGCGCGTGGCGGGACAGCCTATCTGCACGAAGAGGCGGCGAGAAATGGCGGCAGCAGCAGCAGCAGCTCAGTGCGCGGACACGCACGCACGCGAAGTGTAAAACGCGTACCCGCGCTCGTCCGCACATGCGCGCGTGCGTGCGTGTGCGTGCGCGCGCACGTGAGAGGCTGTAATAAATCAACGGCTGCATAGTCGTGTATCTGGCGGGGTTTCCGCTGGAAAAGCTGGGGGGCGCACCGCGCGCGCACCACAGTCACGAATGCCACAGTGGCGGGGTGCGGCGGGGTGCGGCGGGGTGCGGCGGGGTGCGGCGGGGTGTGGCG
>NW_026267328.1:34155-40334 GCF_000697945.3 Frankliniella occidentalis | reverse complement strand
GAATAAAGCGAGGATACAAATGTGTTATGTTTGTTGCGACCAGCAGAGCGACGGCCACAGTGCCATATTCCGCAATTTTCTTAGGGCTGCTGCTCCCGCTGCTGCGGCGAGAGCAGAAAAAAATGCGATAACGAGAAATGATTCGAGCGGTTCGGCAGCGGAGCTTGTTACGGGCCAAAGTGGCAATACCAATCCAGGCCCATCAGTGGCGCGGGGCGTTTCGCGGCAGGGCGTGGCAGGGCGGGGTGGGCGAGGTTTCTCGGGAGTAAATAAGCCCGTAAACAATAGGGGGAAGGCTATCAGCTGGCGTGCCACCGCGCAGCCCACCGGTCCACCGGCGCGCCCCGCCACGCCAAACCACTCCACGCCGCGAATTCCTTTTCCCGCTCTTTTATCTGCCCCGGACGGCTTTGCGTTTCGGCCGCGCGCCGGCGCCGCGAAAAAGATAACAAGTTTTCGGATGTGTATAATTTCGTCGTGCCCAGAGTGATAAGGGCGAAGCTACACGGGGGGAGGGGGCGTATGTGGGTTAGTCTGAGGTAGAGAGAAGGGAGAGAGGGAAATGGGAAAAAATAAAAAAAGGAGGGGAATGTCTTGTCGCTATAGCTGGCCGCGGGGTTCCTGAGAAACAGTTTGTCCCCTCACACACGTGCTGTTTGACGCTGCCTGAAGTTTGAGTAGGCGAAGACGGACAAACTCTCGGTCAACATACATATACATACCGGCAAAGCTGGCTAAGGTGAAGGTAGTTTAAAAACGAGTAAAAAAAAGAGAAAAACACGCTGACAAACAGAATGGTTTTCCTCCGTTTTATTCTCTTTTAGGAAGCTTACAAAACGAGGACGAGAAAAAAAATTAAAAAATTGAAGAACACCTATTTTAAAATAAAGTACAATTTCCGCCTTTCTAAATACACAGTTAGATTTCCATTTTACGCCTGAACAAAAATAAAAATAAAAAAAATGGGCGCCGTGGGCGCCTAATTGAATGCGCCAGTCCGCCATTTCGGGGAGCAGTATCTTCCCCCCTCGCCATTCCCTTTTATCTTTCCCTCTCACTCTCACTCTCTTCCTCCTCGCGGCCGGCAGTGAGCGGCCAGAGCGCGGCAAGTGAATAAACGCTTTAAAAAAAAGATTACCAAAAAAAGGAGTCGTCCTGCTCTGAAAAATGAGGAGGAGTAACAGAACAGGGCGGGGAAGGGAAGAAAGGGGAAATAAGGGGGAGGGGGGACTACAAGCAAGGCAACGGCAAGGCAAGAGTATAAATCGGAATGCGGTAGGCCGAAAAGGCATTACGAGATTAAGGAAATTGAGAGCGGTAGCAGCGGCAGCGGCCCGCCCGGTCATAAAATGCAAAACAACGAGTGTCAAACGAGGCGAAAGCCAAGGCGAATAAGCGAGCGGCCGCCAAGACACGAGAGAGCTCCAGGCCAAAGCTTCAGGCAAAAGCTTCAGGCAAAAGCTTCAGGGCAAAAGCTTCAGGGCAAAACTTCAGGCAAAAGCTTCCGGCTAAATCATGAGGACAAAGCTTCAAGCCAAAGCTTCAAGCCAAAGCTTCAAGCCAAAGCTTCAAGCCAAAGCTTCAAGCCAAAGCTTCAAGCCAAAGCTTCAAGCCAAAGCTTCAAGCCGAAGCTTACAGCCAAAGCTTCAAGCCGAAGCTTCAAGCCGAAGCTTCAAGCCGAAGCTTACAGCCAAAGCTTCAAGCAAACCCTTCTGGCTAAATCTTGAGGACAAAGCTTCCAGCCAAAGCTTCACGCCAAAGCTTCACGCCAAAGCTTCAGGCCGAAGAAGCAACCTCTTGGGTCTTCCAAAAACCCATGTGATCGGATCAGAGGCTCATCGAGGTTCGCTCGGTTTGATAGTGAGCAAGAAGCGAGTCGCCAAACCAACCAAGCAGATCCCCCTGCAGGGCCAGACTCTCGTGACCAGATAGGGTGCTTTACCCCCTCCCCTCCTCGGCTGGAGGCTCCAGGCCGGGCGATTACACACTCCAGGGCCTCCGGTCCAGGCCGCAGGCTCCGCTTCATTCGTCACCCACCACCTTCCGGTCCTCATCCGGGGGGCCCCCCGCGCACACGATAAATCTTTGTCACCTCCGGGACGAGCAGCGACGGGGCAGCCGGGGCTGCAAGCGGCAGCAGCATCGGGATGATGATGACGAGAAACGAATAGTGGCGATGTTTGCCCCGCTTAGACTTGAAAATAATGACTAGAATGAACGACTCCGAGTGCTGGAGGTTGGCGCTGTTGTGCTGCTCGGCGTCACGGAGCGGCGCCATTGTGGCGGATATCAGCGTCGTGACGAGGGCGGCGCAGCCAAAGCGCCGCGGCGCCAGGTGGTCCGACAGGCCGGCCGACAGGCCGCCCCGTGTCGCGCGGAGCAACGACAACAACAGGAAAAATATCGCGTTTTAATGGACATCGTTTCCACATTTACCCGGGCCGGGCGTGGCGGGGCCGCGATATCACCTCGTCCTCGTATCTCCCTTGGCGTGCCGCGCCGCGCTCCTCGACAACGACAACAGCACACCGAGGAGATGATGGCAACAGACACCACGATGGGAAAAACGCGCGCGCACAGGGGGGACAAGAAAAGAGCAGGGTGTGTTGTCGTAGAAAACCATAAAACTTGTAGATTCGATACGATAGCAGCCTCTGGTACTTCCCCCGGCACAAGCGGCAACGGTAGCGGTGTCGCACGACCACGCCGTGACCCAAAGGTAGTGGGGAGACCTCTAACGGCAGAGCACCGCGGGCAGAAATTAAAATCAGCAAACTTGACCTCGTCGTATCGCGGTCGACCGCGGGCCGTCGCCATGCAATAAGGCAGCCAGTTTGCCAGCCTCCGCCGCCGCGCCGCCCCTCTCGAGCAAAGAGGAGTGCGCAGTGTCTGTGTACCCAGCCAGCACGACCCGCGAGCCCCCCTGTGTACTCGCCGTGCTATCCAGTCTACGAAGGGCCCTCCGCTCGACCGCCCCTCAGCCGCGCGCCGGCACCGTAGCGCCGAGGTAGCTCCTGCTGCTGCTGCTATTTCTGGGTCGGTTTCACGGCTTTTCGCGAGCCGCGCGCCACCTCCTGCTCCTCCTCCCCCAGGAGGCCGGCCAGATCCAAACAAAACGCTGCCGTACGGCGGCGCGAGCATGGGCGGCCGCGAGAGTCAACACGCCAGTCAAACACGCCCTCTCTATCGCAAAGCGCGGGACGGACAAAGTTTTTATTTCGCACAAGACGACGAAAAGGACATGCGCATGAGAGTGGTGAACGAGGAGCGGCTGCGGCTGGCGGCGACGGCGCCTGGGGAGAGATCTCCGAGAGAGACTCTTGTTATTTCGGCGGCGACAACGTTTTGGTCGAGTGAGTGAGAGGAGGTGAAAAGTACACCGTCGAAAAAGTATAGGAAGAATCCAGGCGACGCGGAAGGGGGGAGCAGGGGGGTCGCTCCACGCGCCCATGCCGCGCGCGCACGTCGCCAAAGAGCGAAAAGAAAAATACGGAAAGACAAGAGAAAGACAGAGAGAGGAAAGTGAGAGAAGAGAGAGAGAAAAGGGAAAAAATAAACGTAATAACAGCGCGGCACGCGGGCACCCCAGCTCCGTGGGAATGACACGACGAGCCACGGCGCGCCACGCCCCCGCCTCTTATCGTCCGCGTCAATGGTGAAAACGAGGAGAGAGGGAGAGGGAGAGAGAGAGAAAGAGAGAGAGAGAGAGAGAGAGAGAGAGAGAGAGAGAGAGAGAGAGACGGAGAAGGGCGGTACTGCCTGCTTGTCCTCCTCTGTCGTGGGGGGTCTCCCGCACCGCCCTACTCCGCCCCGCCCCGCCAAACCGCACCCCACGCTTAGGCCCTCCGGGCGCACTGCAAAACACAAACAGCTTACTCGGCGAAGGAAACACTTCGGCGAAATTGGCTTTCCGTTCCGTTTCCAAACTTGCTTTTGGTGGCGGGGCGGGGCGCGGGTCCAATCCACTCCGCTCCCAGCTGCGCCCGCGCGGGTCGGGGTGAGGTGAGGTGAGGTGAGGTGAGGTGAGGTGAGGTGAGGTGAGGTGAGGTGAGGTGAGGGGTGAGGTGAGGTAGGTGCAGCACCGCAACCGCACCTTCATATAGGCTCCACGTTGAGATATTCGACGGAGGCGAATATTCGGTGCGCGGCCGAAGATGAAGGTTCGGCTCGGCTCGGTCGGTGACCGCGTTATGGCCTGGAGTTGGTCGCCCCCTGCGCTGCTCTAGGCCGGCGGATGAGCCCGGCGGGCGTTTACAAGCGGAGCGGAGGGTCCGGCCCCGCAGGCAGTTAGAGGGACCTCTTCTGTGTCGCTTCCAAATTCATGAACCAAAAGCAGAGGTGGTGTGGGGGCCGACCGGGGAGCAAAAGGGCCTCCGTCAGGGCGGACGGGTCCGGGACGGGACAGGGGTGGCGCTGCTGGTCGCGCACTCGCATCGCTCGGCGCGGACTTACTGCTCCGGTAAGTAACAGGAGAGAGAGAGGAGGAGGCGAGCGCCGTCCGCTGCACGCGCCATTCACATGCAAACTAGCTCCAGGAGGTCACGCCCCGCCCGGGGCCCTCGCCCCTCACAAAGGCCCCGCGGCGGCGCCCTTGCTGCCGTCCGAGGCACGGCGCGGAGGATTCCGTAAGAAAGCGAGAGGACAGCGTGATGGTGGTGCGGGCGGGTGGGGAGGGGGTGGGAAAGAAGCGACCCTGGCAGCACGGCGACCACCCCCACCCCCCATCCCCTTTACTCAAGGACCTGATAATGCGATAAAGCACTGGGAGCATTCCCCATCAGTTCCGCCCTCCCCTCCCCTCCCCTCGGTGACAGCGCGCCGCGGGGTTGTCGCCCCGGAGCGGCTAGCCGCCGCCGGAGCGGAGAGCAAGAAGAAGCAAACGGGGGACCGGGATACGACTGACTCCGGGGGGCTGTAAAATTAAACGCTAAAACTTTTCTAATGAAGTCAACTCGGGGAGAGCAAAGGAGCGACATGATTGGCGGAGGAGGAGGAGAGGGAGAGCCTTTATTTATAGACAAGCGCAGCGAGCGCAAGAGGGAAACGAGATGGAGGACATGGAGTTCTCCGGCGGCATCGGGAGCGGGGCATAAAAGTAATGGTGGCAGGAGCATTCCTGTCCCCCACCACCTCCACCTGAGCCCCGTCGTGGACCTCAGGCCGGCCCGTCCCCTGCTGCGGCCAGCGAGAATCTGTTCCCCAGATAACCCTTCTCTTATCAGCCCGTCCCCCCCGGGCAGGAGGAGCGGCCCTGCCCGGAGCGAGCCCTAGGGTGCCCCCCCACACACACATACGACATGACTCACCGAGCGGCGATTGAGTTGTACAACCCTAGGGTGCCTGTCCACAGCCTGTCCACAGCCTGTCCGGAGGTACCAACCTGCGGCAGACAAGAAACAAGACACACGTCAGACCAAATGTCACTGTGAGGGGCGAAGTAGGGACGAAGGGCGCATCAGCAGCGGCAGCGGCCAGCAGCAGGGGGGCGATCCGATCGTAAAAGCACTGGAAGCGACGACAGGTCAACAAGTTTATTGTGGCGACGACAGTTCATTTTCAGCGGTGTAACAGGACGGCACGCAAACTTAACATGTTTTGGGTGTTCTTTTCTCTTTAACGACAATAGTAAAAAAAAGTTCTGAATAGGGCAACTTAAATTTAGAATTCAATTTCAAATTACATTTATTTCCATTTAGGCTAAGCAGCGAAAAATAGTTGTAGGTTGTATAGGAAAATTTTCCTTGATGTGTATTGAAAATTCACAAATCAAAATTGCAAAATTAGAAGCACTTCCTATCGACTTGGAATTTATCAACGAGCAATAATGGGCACTCGCAAGTTTACAACATGTTTCGTAAATCAAATTTCCCAAAAAATGTTGTAAATTTACGAGGGTACTTTTTAGTGTAAACGAGCCGTTTATGACATATGCACGCACAAAATTCACAAAAAATGTGGTGTAGCCGCTAGGGCGTGCGGGCCGCGGACTGTGACGGGCCCGTGTCCCGTCACGTGGTGACGGGCATCATCCAATCATAATCAGCCCACCGGCGCCGGTCGGTATGCACATCTCTACAGACCCCCTCGGGTCCAGTGCGCTCCGCTGGGCCATGACGAACCAGCCCCTGACCAATCAGTTGCGGGCCCAGGGCGGCCCGGGTAGGAGGAGGGGGGGGGGG
>NW_026267328.1:29633-34105 GCF_000697945.3 Frankliniella occidentalis | reverse complement strand
CCCGGAAGGTCACGAGCCTCGTGTCGCGCGCCGCCAGGTCAGGTCAGGCCAGGACGCCGCGAGTCGAAAAAGGGCAGGGCAAAAGACCGCGCAGCGCACAGCACGGCGGGCTCGTAAACAATAGAGGGTTTTTATTTTTCGTTGTCTTATATTCTTTATTTACACAATCTTTTTCCGTGACCCGCTCTCCTCATCTCTGCGGTCACGTACCGCCGCCGCCACGACGGGAGCGGCGTCACAAGAGGGAGCCCCGCTGCACTGGGTCACCTCGGTCACGTCGTCGTGTCCGTCGCGACGCCACCGCGACCAGCGTGCCGTCCCCCCGTGTCACGGGCGTCACGACCATGGTCACACGACGCCCCCCCTCGTCACGATGCACCCGACACGCTCCACGACCGAACCAACAGGACCCAGATTCTTCAACTTCAAAACGGAATCAGAAAATACGTAGACAGAATATCTTTGTGGTGAAATGTTCTACATAGTAGAGCAAGTATGTACGAAGTACTCGAGTCACAGCGCAGCGCGTACGGCTGGCTTAATCCCCGACTAACTCCGAGTGGTCGCCGCGAAGGCCACCACACTGCCGCCACTGCCATACCGCCAGCACCACCACAGCATGCACTGCATGTGCTAGAGCGCTGGCGGGGCGTGGCGGGGCGTGGCGGGGCGTGAGCCACAGGGCCCCGCAGTACCCGCCACTGCCCAGGCCGGCCGGACGGCAAGATACCATCATCAGACTGTCGCCGTATTTCACTCACGTCCCCTTCCCACCCCTTTCGTGCCCCCCCCCCCCTTTTCCCTCAACACACACATACACACACACACAACAAAATGATAAAAAATAAAAATGGACGACGGCTAAAACACAAAACCCCCTCGCACGACCGCTCGCCGTCGTGAGATCGAGACGCCGCCGCAATAAATGCAACACTTTGAACAAGAAATAACTCTTGCGCGCATGCAAAACGGACGAATAAAACTAAAAACTAGTAGAATGCTGTGCATTATAGGCTGAGTGGAGTTTGTCTCCTGATTTATATGAACTGGAATAAATTTAAAAATTCAAAATAATCTAAAAATTTCAATTTGACTTCTGATTGTGAATAAAACCTATTGTAATTCCTTAAACTTTGTCTTTATTCACAATCGGTAAAAGGGTGATTTCATAGAAGTCAATTAAAAGTACTACTCAATGAAAACTGTAAGTCAGTAAATCTGATTGAAGGATTTCAATATCACTTCTGATTGTGAATTTACCTATTGTAATTCCTTATACTTTGTCTTTATTCACAATCAGTAAAAGGGTGATTTCATAGAAGTCAATTAAAAGTACTACTCAATGACAACCGTAAATCAGTAAATCTGATTGAAGGATTTCAATATCACTTCTGATTGTGAATAAAACCTTTTCTAACTGCTCCTTACACTTTGTCTTTATTCACAATCCGTAAAAGGGTGATTTCATAGATGTCACTTAAAAGTACTACGCAATGACAACCGTAAATCAGTAAATCTGATTGAAGGATTTCAATTTGACTTCTGATTGTGAATAAAACCTCTAACTCCTTATACTTTGTCTTTATTCACAATCCGTAAAAGGGTGATTTCATAGAAGTCAGTTAAAAGTAATACCCAATGACAACCGTCAGATTCTTTCTAGTTTGTGTTTGTTCACAATTCATAAAAGGGTGAAATTATTGATGTAAACTAAGTAAAACCGATGTTAGGAAATGAATTTAATTTCCGTTTGTTCATGATTGATAAAAGGGTGAATTTGCTGGATGCCAATTAAGATTCATAATGCACAATGCAGAAAATTTAATGGATTCTAATCAAAACTAAACAACTGTAAATCAAGTCTGACACATATCGTACGTTCTGGTTCCTGAAAATCCTTCACAAAAATAAGCCTACTGAAATTCATTATTGATGCATATTAAAATTCAAAATGAAACACAAACTGTAATTGAATTACTGATTGCTACATATCGTTGATAAACGTAATCGAAAAACAAAACCTGTAGCATAACAATGAACCACGTTGAATGTCAACTGTCAGCTTGTCACTGCATAAAAGGCCAATTTATATCGAATGAATTGAACTGTCACAAATTTGAATATGGTTAAAACCTCGATCAACTAAAACGTGACCTAATTCAAAACGAAATGTCACTATTCTATCTGTGACAATGCCTTTATCGCGCAAATTATCGTTTTCTACCTGTCATTTTGATAACAACTGAAGGAGTTCAAAATCAAACGCTGTATGAATTTCTACTAATTCCCAACAAACTGATGTGTATGTAATGAATTGCCATTTTGACAAACTTCTCAGTAACGACACAACAAAGTTTACAGTTGTTTGTATTTTAACAGTCTCCTACCTAACCTAACATGATAACTTGTATGTAGGTTGTTTGACGTCGTTACTTGTACATTATTCTTATTTCTTATTTTCCTTGTCAATTAAATCTTCACTTTTCTAATTTCCCTTCAAACTGCCACATCCACAATACTTTTGAAATCCAGCAGACGCCTTTCGGGCCGGCGCCTCGCTAGAACAATTCAAATGATATGTACCAACATATCAAAATGGAAATTTTATTTCAAAAACTTAAATAGTTTTAATCTCCCGAAGACTAAACCAATCGCTTTAAAAGGGCTCTGTATATGACCAAGCCTTAAGATGAAGCGTTAGCGTTAGTTAGGCAAACTTAGACGAATAAAACTGAATTTGTTTCAACACAATTTTTTTTTATTCCTTGTTAGGTTGGCAGCAACCTGTTTGCCAAACTTTTCGCCTCTACATGTTGGCTTCGTTATATAGTATAGTACAGTATAGTATAGTATAGTTCAGTTTAGTCTGCACTCAGCCAATTAGACCACATTTAATGACGAAAGTACTATAAACACGGCGGTACAACGACTAGAGATGACAACTTTGCGCACGCGCCCGTGACGACACCATATCGCGCTGTTGCGCGCAAAGTACAGAGAGGCGCGCGGGAAATATCCATTTTCATCGCAGAATCAATATAACCCTCTATTATTAACGAGCGCAGACACGCGGCGTAGTGGAACCAGCAGCGGCGGCAGCAGCAGCGGCAGCAGGGACGTACGCGTCCGCAGCGGAAACGCAGCGGGACAGCGGCAACAACCCCCGCATATCTCGCGCCCCGACACCTCCCCTCCCCTCTCCAGCCACCCTCCTCCTCCCTGCTGATCCGCCGCGCCGGGCCAGACGATTGAAAAGCATAAAGCAGCGGGCTGCTGGCCTCCGAGATTGGCCCGGGGACGCCAATGAGCGTTGTAATTGTCCCCTTGATTGCGCGACTGCTGCAGGACGTTGCAGCGAAAATTGGAGTCAAAACTCTATGAAAATTATGTTTAGAACGATTAAAAATGCTTGTAACTTTACGTTTTTGCAGTGTGGCCCCGCAACAGACATCAAACAACCACTGTCATTATACTTCACCCTTTATGTGTTTTCTCCCCTTTGAATCGACCCCTGCGGGAAAGAAAGTGTGCAAAGGTTTCACCTTTAAAGGGATGCTTAAGATTTTTATGAATTTGCTCTGGAGACTAAGTTGTGAGGCAAAATACCTCACTGCCCCACACCAAGGTTTCCAGAGTGATATAAGGCACTAGACCCTCAACACTTTGAACATAGGACGACATAACGCCATTGTTTTTCCACTTTTCTCGACATGCGTTGGGTTTTTCTTTGTGTGTGCCTTTGGTAGTAGACGTAGTAGAAGTAGTAGTACAAAAGTGGAGAGACTTGTGAAGAGCCCTTTGGGCTGGCTGCCCCGCCGCTCGAGCGACCAAACTCCAATCCGGGCAGCGGGGCCGCGGCGGGGCCGGCGAGTCGCTCAAACGGACAACAAACACGCCCTCGAGCCGGAGGCCAGGGCCCCCGCCGTCTGCCAGCGCCAGTCAGCCCATTCCCCCCCAATGCCTAAACCTTTTCTTGTCGATGACTTCCCGAACGTTTTCCAAGAGGTCCGGAGGAGAAAGAGAGTGAGCCAGGCGTCTGCACGGGAGCAAGAGAAGAGGAGGGAAAAAGTTTTTCGGTAGGGTCTCGGAATGGATCCGGCTATCGCATAGCAGACCGGCTGCGAGCGAGAGCTGGAGGCGCCGCGCCGCCACGGGAAGAAGCTGCTGCCTGCCACGGCCACACCAGGGCTAGCCCACGGGGTGGACGCCGAGGAGGGGGAGAAGGAGAAGGAGGAGAAGGAGGAGGAAGTGGAGGAAGAGGAAGTGGAGGAAGTGGAAGTGGAGGAAGTGGAAGTGGAGGAAGTGGAAGTGGAGGAAGTGGAAGTGGAGGAAGTGGAAGTGGAGGAAGTGGAAGTGGAGGAGATGGAAGTGGAGGAGGTGGAAGTGGAGGAAGTGGAGGAAGTGAAGGAAGTGGAGGAGGTGGAAGTGGAGGAGGTGGAAGTGGAGGAAGTGGAGGAAGTGAAGGAAGTGGA
>NW_026267328.1:19957-20678 GCF_000697945.3 Frankliniella occidentalis | reverse complement strand
GGGGGGTCACTGTCCAACGCCATTACAGGGGCCGGGAGAGCCGCCACCGCAGTGTTGGGCAAACCGTTTCACCCCGACCGACGAGCGACCGATGGTCACCACCAGTACACTGTCCATGACATTCACAATGTATACAGAGCCACATAAATATCGCACAAAACTGTGAGGTTTAATTATTTCTTTTGTACCTTTTGCCAAACGCGAATTCTTTAGAGGCACCGCGTCACTTCACGCCCGGCGTGGCTGGGCGTGGCGTGGCGTGGCGTGGCGGGGCTGGTCCAGAGGGGGGCTCCACGCCCTCTTTTGTTCCCGCTCCGGGGCCCCAAAGCGGGGCGTTTAGCCGAAATAAAACACGGGGGAGAGAGGCGCAAAAAAAAAGAGACGTACGGCACTACTATTTGGCGCACGAGGCGCGAGCGAAAACCTTTTAAAAAGCAATGAATAATAAACGAGAAGTTGGAAAAAAGGAGAAGGGAGCGGGGGGTATGCCGGCCAGAGGGTGCTATACTACCACTAATACCTGAGGAATTTGCTCGAAAGATGACGCGCTCGCGAGCGCAACGCCCGGCGTTCATGAAAAATTTAAAGCAAAAGAAAAACATTAATCCGTTCTCCCTAGCGACCAACGCGCACTGTTATTCAAGTAGGTTGAATACTCATCCAAATTCGGCACTTTGGGTGTGTTTTCATCCCTCAGGTGTGAATACTCATCCAAAAATCT
>NW_026267328.1:18946-19907 GCF_000697945.3 Frankliniella occidentalis | reverse complement strand
GGGGCAAGTGACACGCAGAGTGACCGCGCCATCCTGGAGGAAGACGACTCTGGAGGATGTCCGGCCGCGGAAGAGGGGGGATATTCTTGAGAACAATACATACATTATACATATGAAGAAAAATCCCCGCCATGAGCCACGAGAAAACAAATTTTCATCACAGATTTGCTAAAATAAAACGAGTAAAATCTTGGCTGCTGGAGCGAGCAGCAGAGTTCTTGTTGGATATGCATAACTCTCAGGGAATTTTCGAGAGATGTCACCCGCGTCCGCGTCTAGCTGGTGGTCGGGGAAAAGCCATCCTTCTCGAACGCAAGAGACAGGGCAAAGAGTGTGGGTGGCATCACACATACACACACGAGAGGGGGGGGGGGAGCACGCCACACCACTACAGAGAGGGAAAGGCGCAAGGAGAGCCACCCTACAGAGGTAACCACCACCACTCTAGTCCGCCGCGCCACCCCGCCCGCCGCCAAGGCGCCCCGCCCCGCCCCGCCTTGTTTGCATAACTTTATTCCAAGCTCCACTCACCCCGCCCGGCCATGTGTCAGCCGGCGATAATGGTACGGGCCGCTGTGCGCCCCAAAAACATTGCTCACTGCGAGCAACCACAATTTTTTTCACGACCGCGGAAAAAGAAAATGGAATGTGTTAAAAATAACACAACCTTTTTTCCCCGTTAATGTCGTCGACGACAGCTCGCTCGAAAGCCGTCGTCGTGGCATAGCTTCTTGGGCAGCCAGAGGAGACCATGTGTGACAAAAGAGGAAAGGGCGGGTAAAGGGGTAAAGCCAGAGATCAACGCACGCGCGTTAGTATGTGTGTGTGTGTGTGTGTGTGTGTGTGTGTGTGTGTGAATAGGCCGCCTCATCATCACAACATTGTGATTGCAGACGGTTTAGTTATCGCCCCCGCCGCACCCCGCCGCTACGGGTGAAGAGGGGGGAGGGAAGGAGAGGGG
>NW_026267328.1:8687-10569 GCF_000697945.3 Frankliniella occidentalis | reverse complement strand
CCCCCCCCCCCCTTCGTTTTCCTCTCTTTTTCGCCCGGTTTGCAGAGAGGCCGCCGCGCCGTCACACGTCAGGGGACATTTGTTTGACACTCACGGCCGTGCTCACGGGGTGGCGTGGCTCTGTGCGATCCATCATGTACGCGCCAACCCCGCGCACGCAGGACGCTCACATTAGGCACATACTTAGGCCACATTGCAAAAAAATAAAATTAATAAAAAATGCGTTGTTACAGCACTTTAACGCCTGCTTTCAACAATTAGTACGCGTTATCACGCAGTTAGTACGCCTCCGCCAGAATAGTTGACAACCACGAAAACACTCATTTGTGTTCAAAAATATTCCAGGTGGCTAATTGACTCCACCCACAGTTATACTGTAACTGGCTAAGTGCCACGAGGTACGGGGAGGTAGGTCGCTATTAAAACGTGCCTTGCGGGTGAATATATAATATAGAAGTCGTTGTGGGAAAGGAACTCAAACATTTTTGAAATTTATTTTAAATTTAGGCTTGATGCAGAGTTCTATTTTCTTGGAGTGTGACGTTGAATGTGATGCTCTTTTGGACACTGCGGCGAGCGGAAGTCGTCCAGACTGCGAGCTGCGCCGGGCCGGGGACGCGAGGCTCGCTGCCAGCCGACAGTGTTGTGTTTACTATAAGCGGGGAGGAGGGGGGGGATAGAGGGTACTGACACTGCGATCAGCGAGCGCCACTTGAAATTCAGCCAAATCTCCGTCAGAGTAGAGTACGCTGCTTCTGCTGCCTCCGCCCCGTACATATTAATGGAATGGGTGTGGCTAAGGGTTGGAGGGAGAATGGGATGGGGGGGGGGGGGCAATCCCTTGAATCCCTGGAGTCTTCCAGAACGTCCCCTTCCGGCTAGAGCCACTACAACTGCAGACGGACTGACAGCAGCAGCAGGAGGGCAGGACTCTTCGCTGCCTCCTGCGTTCTGCACACAACTCGATAAGCAAAATAGCTACAAATCCTCGATCACCCCCGAGAGGGGGGTGTGGGGTGTCCCCATGGCGGTGGTATATCGGACCGATCCCCTCAACACGCAACTCCATAAAAGCTTGCAGCGAAACATTTTGTCGCCATAACGCCTCCTCCTGGCCGAGCCGCATAGTGGCGCCGTCAGCCGTGGCATTAATACTGATATCAATAGTGGAGAGCGCCCTGATAGCGCTCCCCTCACAGGTGCGGCTGTTCACGGGGAAGGGAGCGGGGGGATGAATAAATGAGCGTGCGGGGGAGTCTTCGACAGGTTGGGGGCAGGAGCGGGAGGGGTTGAAAGGGGGGAGGGGGAGGAAAGCAGGAGCGAGGCACGTCGCGCCCCAGTTCTAACTGTGTCGCGGTGTCGCTTTGAAGGGGCAAGAAGGGAAGTCCACGCGCGCGCTTCACCTCACCTTAGGGAGTGTGGCGAGTGTGAGTAAGAGGGAGAGGGAGAGATAGAGAGAGACTTACACACCTCAGTGAGCTGAGCAGGGCCGGCCAGGACAGAGACTGCTGTGGTCGGTGAGACTGATGGGTGAGGGGGGACCGCCCACCCCACCCCCCTTCTCTTCATCCAACCCGCCCTTCTCTCTTACTCTGTCACACACGACGATTTCACGAACCGCTGAATCGACGACAAAAGCAACCCTGCGTGGCGGAGGGCGTGGAGGTCCCGCGGAGGAGCGAGAAACGCCCTATAGCGCGCGCGCGCAAGTTGGCAGAAGGGGGGCAGGGTGGTGGTAGAGAAGGGGCGACACCCGGGGGGTGTGAGCACTCCGAGCCTATAACGCCAAAGTTATTACCAATAACAGACGCAGCAACTCTCCCGTATGCCATACAGTTTTCCCTCCCCCACGTATGTTGTACTATTTTTACCCCCCCCCCCC
>NW_026267328.1:5382-6797 GCF_000697945.3 Frankliniella occidentalis | reverse complement strand
CCCCCCCTTGAAACTCTGCCGTTCCGCGGGCCCCACCCACACGGTAAGACTTTGTCCGTCGGCTACCCAGACGGCAAGATTTTCTGCGGTCGGGGCGCGAGGGAAATGCATTATGGTAGGTGCACGCACGAGAAAACCAAGCCGCCCGGGTAGCCGACGGACAAAGTCTTACCGTGTGGGTGGGGCCCGCGGAACGGCAGAGTTTCAAGGGGGGGGGGGGTGAGCGATTGGAGCAATCGTTGGAGTGATTTGCGCAGTAGCAATCGGGATGGCGTCGAGTGCGGTCATGCCATCTGAAATGGGCGTTAAAATTGTCAAGCTCCCCAGTGGCGGTGAAAAACTTCTACTGGGTGGTGCTCTGTTTCATTTCCGCCTGCATAAAAATAACAAGACGTATTGGAAGTGTGCGCGGAAAAGTTGTCCCGCTACAGCAATAACAATGAGCCTTCGGAATGGTCCGGTCCATGTTGTTAAAAGCGCTTCGCATAACCATCCTGTAAGTCTTAACTTTGACGGCGAATTAACGGCTGAAGACGCGGATGAAGATCAGGTGGGCAGTAATGATACGAACATGGAAGAGTCCGACGAAGACGTTGAGGAGAAAGGACCTGGCGAAGGCGGTGTGGAAATAGCCACCGACAGCACCGATAAGGAAAGCGACGATGAGGAAAGCGACGATGATACCAGTGACGAAGACAACGGCGAGATGCAAAAAGATATTCTGTGGCGGGAGTGGATCGAGGACGATAGTGACGATGAGGAAGAGGCCGACGACAATGATTACGATGACGACCTGAGTGACAGGAGTGATCTGGAAAGCGATACTGAGACTTACACTAAATATGATCGTGCTTTTGATGTGTTTTATGGTCATCAAGACATCTACATGGAAAAAATACGGTTCCTGCGAGATCCGTCGTACAAGATCAGAGCAGCCATTATTGAGGATGCCGAAAAGGGGCTCATCTGCTATCTCAATGAAATATGTTGGAATCTGACTCGTGGGTTCTTCTCTCTGTCAAAGTACGAAAGAAGGTTGCTTGGAAATTTTAATGATGACATACAACATATGGCGAACAAAAATATTGTGTGGCGGGAAAAAAAAGAATGGCTGATTGGCCATGTTGAGGACCCCTTTGTATCCGTTCTATTGAATTCGTTGGTCGAGTCTCATAACTTTTGCACTTAACGATGATGAGTATTAAACACCAGTGGTCCCACTGGCTCGACATTTTCACTCAAATTCTCGTGTGTATTCCATGTACAAAAGTGCTCTAATATGTAATACTCCTTTCGGATGGTCTATATCATTGTGGTTTCACAATAGATGTGTTGTAATGTGTGCACCTGTAAAGGGTAAACATCTGTGCTCCTCGTCTGTATTCTTGGATAAGTGAAAATAAATAAATGACTGG
>NW_026267328.1:0-4449 GCF_000697945.3 Frankliniella occidentalis | reverse complement strand
AAAAAAAAAGGCGAAATAAATACGTTTGTTACAACTTTAAAAAAAAACAAAAAAAACAAACTACACATTTTATTTATACATGTAAAATACTCACGGGGTGATCTGGATCGGCCGAGCAGAAGGCCCTCGTGGTGCATCCGTCGCTCAGGATATATCGCTTGTTGTCAAAGTTGCGCAGCGCAGTTTTGCACTGTTTAACGGTGTATATCTGATGCGTCCCATCAGAGCGCAGGGAACAGAACTGTAACTGCTTCTGTACATCGTTAAAAATGCATTTCTTGTAGTCCTCAAATGTTATGCCCTGTTTCAGAGCATTGCGCTGCACGCCCTTGCATTTGTAGATGTTGCTGATGTTATTGTCCTGAGTCTCGTACTCGACCGCATAGCACTTGGCGCGGACCGCCGCGAAACGAAGAATGGTCATTTCTCCGTATTCGATCTTGAGGCGGCCCGGGACGCGCGCATACTGGGTGCTGTACAACGGGTGGGTAGGCAAGAGGCCGGAGGTGTCGAGGATGTGCTCCAGATTTCTCATCTCGCCCACGATGTCTGGAGACTCGATCTCCACTCCCTGGGAATCCGTGTCCGTGAACAGGGTCTTCATTCGGTCTCCAAATTGACCTTTCAAAGACCAGTACAGCTCGAGCATGGTCTTCTTGCTCGTGTCCAAGACACCAACGCCGGCTGAAACACACTGCGCAAGTCTTATTTTGGCTGGCGTCTTCTCAACGGCCACAAGATCCTCACCAAATATGGTAAAAGATTTAAAGTTGGGTTTGGCCGCCAGCTTGCGCATTCTTCTTGGTGTTCGAACGATCTCAACCTGGCGGTCAGAGCGCGGGTTGCGCAGCAGGTACCCGTAGGTACTGTTACTAAGTTGTTTGAACGCCTGTTGTTCAAAGGGCAACTGAGTCCGCTGCCTTTCCCGCATGAGATCTTCGATGTATGGTTTCAGCCATGCCTTTTGCACGTACTCCACCCCGCGGTGAAACTTTGTGACTCGCAGGCCGAGTCGCAAGTACAGCGAGAGAACTGTGCCGTGTACCACATAGTTTCTCCTCGGGCCGAGGTGGGCTATAAGTTTCGGCTCCTGTAGCTGGCCTTTCGAGAGATGTTGCGCTAGCCCCTGCTGGTAGGGGCTCAGCCACCGCTCGGGTACTTGACACCTCTCGACGGCACACGGCCACTCGTCGTGCGACCTGTGCAGCTCCTGCGGGTACTCCAGGTCGACCTCCACGGTGTACATCTTGTCGTCGTTCTCGGTGATCCGGCTCCAGTCGATTTTCGCAAGCTGGTCACTCCCGACCCAGGTGTAGTCGGAGTAGGGCAGTTTTTTACACATTTCATTCGAATATAACGCATTTACGTCGAAGATCAAAATGTGTCGCTCCGGTTTCTCTGGGTCGTAAGTTGAGGTACCGGGTACATTTGCCACCGAGTACCGCTGCATGATGCACGCCATTCCGCCGCGTTTCTGCAGCTCAAACATTTGGTACATGTCTGGATCCGTTATAATTTCGACCTGTTCATTGGTGAATTTTAACGCCTGGCACCACGTGAGTGACGAGATGGACACAAAGTGGCACACTTCCAATCCGTATTTTTTAAACGTCATTGCCTTAAACTTTGTAAAAAAGGCGGCCAAAAGCAAAACGTCTGCGTTCAAATAATGCATCATATACTGTAATAAATTTGCACATCCCATCCCATCCCACACCTGCTGCGCTCGGGCGTAATCTTCTTCTGACGGCAGAGAGTTGTTTAAAGATGAATAAAAGTCTTGCCGCGCAGGTAGAGTCTTCTGGGCGACCAACTTCTCATACGATTCTGCGAATTCATAGCAGAATACACCTTTTCTTCTCAACAACTCCTGGTGGGCCGGATCTGGGTACACGGTAAACAGTATTGTCAGGTCTGAGGGGGAGAGGTGGCGGCTAATGGCATCAAGACTAGTTGAAAAAAAATTAAAGCTGTCCATTAGCCTGACTGATCTTCCGTCCTTCCCAATAAAGATGTTGGCACTTCTATAGGAATCGATAGTTTTCGCCAACACCGATATTCTCTTATTTTCCATGGCCGGGTGTTTTATGAATGCACGAAACACGAGGTGCATGTCATAGTGGCTCGCTCCGTGCCCTATTAGGGGAAAGAACGTCGTCCTCTTCAGCGCGCTGTTGCACTCTGCACACGACGCACCGCGGTAATTGTGCGTTTCTTCGAGATGGTCGTGCTCGCGGTTGGCGTGCTCGCGCTTCTTGAAGTGCCCACGACACAGGTAGCACCGAAACGAGTCGTCAAAATCCTTTTTCTGCGCTGCTGACATGTGAAGTGGGTAGTTTGGACGAATCTGCCACATTTCCTCCTCAATCTGAAGCACGGTGTCGACAAAGTGCGCAGCCACATCCTTGTCGGCCGAGTGCGACACGTGCTTCACCAGGTTCCCTTTCCAGTCGACGACAGCAATGGAGTACGCCAGAGCCTCGTGGTGCTGCGTCTTGGCCGTCGCCTTGGCGGGGCCGTCTTCATCCACCTTCTGCAGAGCGCTCTCAAAGTCGTAATACGCCGTGTATGGCACTCTCTGCAGTTTGGGGTAGCTGAACCGGTCAAACTTGGCGTCGGCCCCGGGCCTGCCGTACTCGATGCGCTGTGCACCAAAAGTACGGCAGATGGCTTCATGCTCTTCTAATCTTGTGGCACTGGGGAGCGTGTTTAGGCAGTAACAGCAGTAAAAGAGGCGGGCCCTTTTCCACGTCTGGCTGTACAGGAACGCATGAATGTCCTGCACGAGCACATAGTGAAACCGCCCATCTCTTTCAAGCAAGAGGAGGGTGACGTGGTTTTCTTTCTTCTCCTTTGTGCAGTAGAGGGGGACAATTATTTCTTTTCTACTTCTGGCGGTGTCTCTGTCCAAACACTCGGCTTCCCCCTCCTCATCCTCCTCCTCCTCCTCGCTCCCCTCCTCTTGGTCCTCTTGGTCCTCTTGGTTCTTGCGGGCCTCCTCTTGAAATTCGTCTTTTTCCTCTTCCAGGGTGTCTTCGTACAGAACACAGATGCTGATTGTCGGATTGAGCGCCTCAAACCGACTTATGTCTTTCACTTTCATGGGCAAATATTTTAAGTTGCCCATCTGCAGCTCACCAATAAATCTGGTGTAGTTATGAGGGCGACATCTGTTGACAGGTGCAGGATGTAAGGCGGCGGCGACACACAGTCTGAAGCAATCACTATCCCCGTAATTTTTGATGTTCAGTAAGGCCTTTTTGGCGTTTTTCAATCTTGTCGGGGTAGGGATGTAACTGCTTCCTCTCAGGGGCTCACACTTTGCAATATTCAGGTCTAGAGCCATTACTTCGCTCATGACCCACGAGCTGCCCTGCACATTCATGTGGTCTGCCTGCGTCAGCACTTCTGTAAATGCCTCCTCAACAGCCTGCACTACAGCATCACGTGTTTTGTACAGTGTATGAATTTTGCTCTGAAGATATACTGTCTTTCTCTCCACCTCGACCTGGGACGGCACCCCCTCTGCAGGTTTTTCCCGGGAGGCGGCGACCCGAGCGACGAGTGAAAATTTAATGCCCTGTTTTGAGCTCATCACGTGGTGTTCAATTTTTTTGGTAACGGTGCGTTTGTTTCCAATTAAACATACGCCCAGATCGTGATGGCCTTGCACGGGGACAGAATGGAGAGAAACATTTTTCTTCAGAGCGTAGGTTGATGTCCACTTCGGCTCTTCACTGCCAGCGGCGACTTCCTCTTCTGTCTTCTCTTCGTCCCCGTCATCACTGTCCGAATCTTGCGTGGCGCCAGCCCCGCGAAACAGCCTCATCTGGGTTCGGTAGTCGTCACACAACTGTCTGTGGGACTGGCGTTCCAGTTCTTCTGAGAAAGTTTTTCGGCAGTATATGCATGGGTACGAGGTGGGGCGGTGGCCATTGACTTTCCTGCATTCTTCTCTGTGTTTGCGGTATTGCCGATAATTTATGTAGGTCCCGTGACACACATCACACATTCTCTCGGTGGCGTGAATCCTGTCAAAATGGTAATATAGTCGATCTTCACTCGCCAATATTTTCTTGCACCTAGGGCACTGGTGCTTTGGGTTCACGTGCGAGTGTTGAATGTGGTGATTTAGGTCTTCATTTCTGACGTACGTCTGGGGGCACTCGCTGCACTTGTACTTTTTGGTGTGCGACTCCACATGCTGGCGAAGAGTTTTCTTTGATGCAAAAGTTTTGTTGCACGAATCGCACTTGAGGATGACATCGGGGCCGCACGACGCGAGGCTGATGTGTTTCTGTAGGACCACGTATGATTTAAACTGCTTTCCACACACGGCACACACCAGCTGGTCTCCACACGGATTTTCCAAATGTGCTCGCAGGCGTAACGGTCTTGGAAATTTCTGTCCGCACCGATGACACTCGACTGGGGGTGCCATGTCTGTAA